>NC_069501.1:1103234499-1103322569 GCF_027579735.1 Bombina bombina
GCCACAGCTCTGCTGAGGCTCCTACCTGCCCTTAAATACGATTTTGTGCAGAAATAACCCCTTTGAAATGGTTCTCAGATGCCAGAGGACTCTTCTAGGGAAGCTGGATGTCTCAGTCTGTATTAAAACTGCACAGTGCTAAAATAGGCCCCTCCCACCATGTACTGGATGTCAGAGGGGCCTTAAGAAAATACTCCTGGGATTATCTGACTAGCCATGTGGAAACTAGGCCCCAAATAAAGACTTATCTCCCTCAGAGAAAAAACGTCCTATTTATGAAATCATGTAAACGTTTTGTCACTAAGCAATATGAATATTAACATGAGTATTACCCTATGTAAGCATGATCCCAGTCGCTGTTAAATCACTGCATCAGGCTTACCTCAAATACACAAGGCTCTGTCAGCATTTTCTAGAACTTATTCCTCTCTCTAGAAATAAAAATACTGAACATACCTCAAAGCAGGTAATCTGCAGGCCGTTACCCCCAACTGAAGTTTTCCCATATTCATCAGTTATGTGTGAGAACAGCAATGGACCTTAGTTACAAACCGCTAAGATCATCAAATCTCCAGGCAGAATTCTTCTTCTAATTTCTGCCTGAGAGAAAAACAGTACAACGCCGGTACCGTTTAAAAATAAACTCTTGATTGAAGGTAAAACTACACTAAGTCACCACATATCTCTTGATACTTCCTTTCTTGTCGAGAGTTGCAAGAGAATGATTGGGGGTGGCAGTTAGGGGAGGAGCTATATAGACAGCTCTGCTGTGGGTGTCCTCTTGCAACTTCCTGTTGGGAAGGAGAATATCCCACAAGTAATGGATGAACCCGTGGACTGGATACACCTTACAAGAGAAATAGTCTGAATGGTCTCCATTTTGAAGGATGGAACTCTTAGGAATTGGTTTAGGATCTTGAGATCTAGAATTGGTCTGAAGGTTCCCTCTTTTTTGGGAACCACAAACAGATTGGAGTAGAAACCTTGTCCCTGTACTGCTTTCGGAACTGGGCAGATCACTCCCATGGTAAAAAGGTCTTTTACACAGCGTAAGAACGCCTCTCTTTTCGTCTGGTTTACAGACAATTGAGAAAGATGGAATCTCCCCCTTGGAGGAGAATCTTTGAAATCTAGAAGATATCCCTGGGTTACAATTTCTACGGCCCAGGAGTCCTGAACATCTCTTGCCCAGGCCTGAGCAAAGAGAGAAAGTCTGCCCCCTACTAGATCCGGTCCCGGATCTGGGGCTACCCCTTCATGCTGTCTTAGTGGCAGCAGCAGGCTTTTTGGCCTGTTTACCCTTGTTAGGTCTCCAGGTTGGCTTGAGTAAAGTTCCCCTCCTGCTTGGCAGCAGGGGAAGAGGAAGCGGGACCACCCTTGAAGTTTCGAAAGGAACGAAAATTATTTTGTTTGGTCCTCATCTTATTTGACTTATCTTGAGGGAGGGCATGACCCTTCCCCCCAGTGATGTCTGAAATTATCTCTTTCAGTGCAGGCCCGAATAGGGTCTTACCTTTGAAAGGGATGGTCAAAAGCTTAGATTTTGAGGACACATCAGCCGACCAGGACTTAAGCCATAACGCTCTACGTGCTAAAATGGCAAAAACTGAATTCTTTGCCGCTAACTTAGCAAGATGAAAAGCGGCGTCTGTAATAAAAGAATTAGCTATCTTAAGAGCCTTAATTCTGTCCAGAATATCATCTAGTGGGGTCTCCACCTGAAGAGCCTCAAACCAAAAGGCAGCTGCAGTGGTTACAGGAACAATGCACGCTATAGGTTGAAGAAGAAAACCTTCTTTAGGAGACCCTCTAATTTTTTATCCATAGGATCTATGAAAGCACAACTGTCTTCAATAGGTATACTTGTACGCTTAGCCAGAGTAGAAATAGCTCCCTCCACCTTAGGGACTGTCTGCCATGAGTCCCGCATGGTGTCAGATATGGGAAACATTTTCTTAAAAACAGGAGGGGGAGCGAACGGAATACCTGGTCTATCCCACTCCTTAGTAACAATGTCCGAAATCCTCTTAGGGACCGGAAAAACATCAGTGTAAACAGGAACCTCTAAATATTTGTCCATTTTACAATATTTCTCTGGAACTACGATAGGGTCACAATCATCCAGAGTCGCTAAAACCTCCCTGAGCAATAAACGGAGGTGTTCTAGCTTAAATTTAAATGCCGTCATATCTGAATCTGTCTGAGGGAACATCTTTCCTGAATCAGAAATCTCTCCCTCAGATAGCAAATCCCTCATCCCTACCTCAGAACATTGTGAGGGAATATCGGATAAGACTACTAAAGCGTCAGAAGGCTCAGCATTTGTTCTAAACCCAGAGCTACTGCGCTTCCCTTGCAACCCTGGCAGTTTAGATAAAACCTCTGTGAGGGTAGTATTCATAAATGAGGCCATATCTTGCAAGGTGAAAGAATTAGACGCACTAGAAGTACTTGGAGTCGCTTGTGCGGGCGTTACTGGTTGTGACACTTGGGGAGAACTAGATGGCAAAACCTGATTTCCTTCTGTCTGAGAATCATCCAGTGCCAAACTCTTATACGTCAAAATATGCTGTTTGCAATTTATAGACATATCAGTACAAGTGGGACACATTCTAAGAGGGGGTTCCACAATTGCTTCTAAACAAATTGAGCAATGAGTTTCCTCAATGTCAGACATGTTTAACAGGCTAGTAATGAGACAAGCAAGATTGGAAAACACTTTATTTAATGAAAAAAAAACACAATTTTCAAAAACAGTACTGTGCCTTTAAGAGAAAAAAAGGCATACACAAACTGCAAAACTGCTTAAAATTGCCTCAAATTTTCCGAAATTTTTACAGTATGCTCACTAAGCTTTCTTTCATGTAATTAGCAAGAGTCCATGAGCTAGTGACGTATGGGATATACATTCCTACCAGGAGGGGCAAAGTTTCCCAAACCTCAAAATGCCTATAAATACACCCCTCACCACACCCACAATTCAGTTTTACAAACTTTGCCTCCGATGGAGGTGGTGAAGTAAGTTTGTGCTAGATTCTACGTTGATATGCGCTCCGCAGCAAGTTGGAGCCCGGTTTTCCTCTCAGCGTGCAGTGAATGTCAGAGGGATGTGAGGAGAGTATTGCCTATTTGAATGCAGTGATCTCCTTCTACGGGGTCTATTTCATAGGTTCTCTGTTATTGGTCGTAGAGATTCATCTCTTACCTCCCTTTTCAGATCGACGATATACTCTTATATATACCATTACCTCTGCTGATTCTCGTTTCAGTACTGGTTTGGCTTTCTACAAACATGTAGATGAGTGTCCTGGGGTAAGTAAATCTTATTTTCTGTGACACTCTAAGCTATGGTTGGGCACTTTGTTTATAAAGTTCTAAATATATGTATTCAAACATTTATTTGCCTTGACTCAGAATGTTCAACATTCCTTATTTTTCAGACAGTCAGTTTCATATTTGGGATAATGCATTTGAATTATTAATTTTTTCTTACCTTAAAAATTTGACTCTTTTTTTCCCTGTGGGCTGTTAGGCTCGCGGGGGCTGAAAATGCTTCATTTTATTGCGTCATTCTTGGCGCAGACTTTTTTGGCGCAAAAAATCTTTTCCGTTTCCGGCGTCATACGTGTCGCCGGAAGTTGCGTCATTTTTTGACGTTATTTTGCGCCAAAAATGTCGGCGTTCCGGATGTGGCGTCATTTTTGGCGCCAAAAGCATTTAGGCGCCAAATAATGTGGGCGTCTTATTTGGCGCTAAAAAATATTGGCGTCGCTTTTGTCTCCACATTATTTAAGTCTCATTTTTCATTGCTTCTGGTTGCTAGAAGCTTGTTCTTTGGCATTTTTTCCCATTCCTGAAACTGTCATTTAAGGAATTTGATCAATTTTGCTTTATATGTTGTTTTTTCTCTTACATATTGCAAGATGTCTCACGTTGCATCTGAGTCAGAAGATACTACAGGAAAATCGCTGTCTAGTGCTGGATCTACCAAAGCTAAGTGTATCTGCTGTAAACTTTTGGTAGCTATTCCTCCGGCTGTTGTTTGTATTAATTGTCATGACAAACTTGTTAATGCAGATAATATTTCCTTTAGTAAAGTACCATTGCCTGTTGCAGTTCCTTCAACATCTAAGGTGCAGAATGTTCCTGATAACATAAGAGATTTTGTTTCTGAATCCATCAAGAAGGCTATGTCTGTTATTTCTCCTTCTAGTAAACGTAAAAAATCTTTTAAAACTTCTCTCCCTACAGATGAATTTTTAAATGAACATCATCATTCTGATTCTGATGACTCTTCTGGTTCAGAGGATTCTGTCTCAGAGATTGATGCTGATAAATCTTCATATTTATTTAAAATGGAATTTTATTCGTTCTTTACTTAAAGAAGTACTAATTGCTTTAGAAATAGAGGATTCTGGTCCTCTTGATACTAATTCTAAACGTTTAGATAAGGTATTTAAATCTCCTGTGGTTATTCCAGAAGTTTTTCCTGTTCCTAATGCTATTTCTGCAGTAATTTCCAAAGAATGGGATACATTGGGTAATTCATTTACTCCTTCTAAACGTTTTAAGCAATTATATCCTGTGCCGTCTGACAGATTAGAATTTTGGGACAAAATCCCTAAAGTTGATGGGGCTATTTCTACCCTTGCTAAACGTACTACTATTCCTACGTCAGATGGTACTTCGTTTAAGGATCCTTTAGATAGGAAAATTGAATCCTTTCTAAGAAAAGCTTATCTGTGTTCAGGTAATCTTCTTAGACCTGCTATATCATTGGCTGATGTTGCTGCAGCTTCAACTTTTTGGTTGGAAACTTTAGCGCAACAAGTAACAGATCATGATTCTCATGATATTATTATTCTTCTTCAGCATGCTAATAATTTTATCTGTGATGCAATTTTTGATATTATCAGAGTTGATGTCAGGTTTATGTCTCTAGCTATTTTAGCTAGAAGAGCTTTATGGCTTAAGACTTGGAATGCTGATATCGCTTCTAAATCAACTCTACTTTCCATTTCTTTCCAGGGTAACAAATTATTTAGGAGCAGTTTCAGTTTGGAAACCATCTCCAGTCTGGAATAAATCCAAGCCTGCTAGAGGGGCAAAGCCTGCTTCTAAGTCCACATGAAGGTGCGGCCCTCATTCCAGCTCAGCTGGTAGGGGGCAGGTTACGTTTTTTTCAAAAAAATTTGGATCAATTCTGTTCACAATCTTTGGATTCAGAACATTGTTTCAGAAGGGTACAGAATTGGTTTCAAGATGAGACCTCCTGCAAAGAGATTTTTTCTTTCCCGTGTCCCAGTAAATCCAGTGAAAGCTCAAGCATTTCTGAATTGTGTTTCAGATCTAGAGTTGGCTGGAGTAATTATGCCAGTTCCAGTTCCGGAACAGGGGATGGGGTTTTATTCAAATCTCTTCATTGTACCAAAGAAGGAGAATTCCTTCAGACCAGTTCTGGATCTAAAAATATTGAATCGTTATGTAAGGATACCAACGTTCAAGATGGTAACTGTAAGGACTATCTTGCCTTTTGTTCAGCAAGGGCATTATATGTCCACAATAGATTTACAGGATGCATATCTGCATATTCCGATTCATCCAGATCCTGAGATTCTCTTTTCTGGACAAGCATTACCAGTTTGTGGCTCTGCCGTTTGGCCTAGCTACAGCTCCAAGAATTTTTACAAAGGTTCTCGGTGCCCTTCTGTCTGTAATCAGAGAACAGGGTATTGTGGTATTTCCTTATTTGGACGATATCTTGGTACTTGCTCAGTCTTTACATTTAGCAGAATCTCATACGAATCGACTTGTGTTGTTTCTTCAAGATCATGGTTGGAGGATCAATTTACCAAAAAGTTAATTGATTCCTCAGACAAGGGTAACCTTTCTGGGTTTCAAGATAGATTCAGTGTCCATGACTCTGTCTTTAACAGACAAGAGACGTCTAAAATTGATTTCAGCTTGTCGAAACCTTCAGTCACAATCATTCCCTTCGGTAGCCTTATGCATGGAAATTCTAGGTCTTATGACTGCTGCATCGGACGCGATCCCCTTTGCTCGTTTTCACATGCGACCTCTTCAGCTCTGTATGCTGAATCAATGGTGCAAGGATTACACAAAGATATCTCAATTAATATCTTTAAAACCAATTGTTCGACACTCTCTAACGTGGTGGACAGATCACCATCGTTTAATTCAGGGGGCTTCTTTTGTGCTTCCAACCTGGACTGTAATTTCAACAGATGCAAGTCTCACAGGTTGGGGAGCTGTGTGGGGATCTCTGACGGCACAAGGAGTTTGGGAATCTCAGGAGGTGAGATTACCGATCAATATTTTGGAACTCCGTGCAATTTTCAGAGCTCTTCAGTTTTGGCCTCTTCTGAAGAGAGAATCGTTCATTTGTTTTCAGTCAGACAATGTCACAACTGTGGCATACATCAATCATCGAGGAGGGACTCACAGTCCTCTGGCTATGAAAGAAGTATCTCGAATTTTGGTTTGGGCGGAATCCAGCTCCTGTCTAATCTCTGCGGTTCATATCCCAGGTATAGACAATTGGGAAGCGGATTATCTCAGTCGCCAAACGTTGCATCCGGGCGAATGGTCTCTTCACCCAGAGGTATTTCTTCAGATTGTTCAAATGTGGGAACTTCCAGAAATAGATCTGATGGCGTCTCATCTAAACAAGAAACTTCCCAGATATCTGTCCAGATCCCGGGATCCTCAGGCGGAGGCAGTGGATGCATTATCACTTCCTTGGAAGTATCATCCTGCCTATATCTTTCCGCCTCTAGTTCTTCTTCCAAGAGTAATCTCTAAGATTCTGAAGGAATGCTCGTTTGTTCTGCTGGTAGCTCCGGCATGGCCTCACAGGTTTTGGTATGCGGATCTTGTCCGGATGGCCTCTTGCCAACCGTGGACTCTTCCGTTAAGACCAGACCTTCTGTCACAAGGTCCTTTTTTCCATCAGGATCTGAAATCCTTAAATTTAAAGGTATGGAGATTGAACGCTTGATTCTTGGTCAAAGAGGTTTCTCTGACTCTGTGATTAATACTATGTTACAGGCTCGTAAATCTGTATCTAGAGAGATATATTATAGAGTCTGGAAGACTTATATTTCTTGGTGTCTTTCTCATCATTTTTCTTGGCATTCTTTTAGAATACCGAGAATTTTACAGTTTCTTCAGGATGGTTTAGATAACGGTTTGTCCGCAAGTTCCTTGAAAGGACAAATCTCTGCTCTTTCTGTTCTTTTTCACAGAAAGATTGCTATTCTTCCTGATATTCGTTGTTTTGTACAAGCTTTGGTTCGTATAAAACCTGTCATTAAGTCAATTTCTCCTCCTTGGAGTTTGAATTTGGTTCTGGGAGCTCTTCAAGCTCCTCCGTTTGAGCCTATGCATTCATTGGACATTAAATTGCTTTCTTGGAAAGTTTTGTTCCTTTTGGCCATCTCTTCTGCCAGAAGAGTTTCTGAATTATCTGCTCTTTCTTGTGAGTCTCCTTTTCTGATTTTTCATCAGGATAAGGCGGTGTTGCGAACTTCTTTTGAATTTTTACCTAAAGTTGTGAATTCCAACAACATTAGTAGAGAAATTGTGGTTCCTTCATTATGTCCTAATCCTAAGAATTCTAAGGAGAAATCGTTGCATTCTTTGGATGTTGTTAGAGCTTTGAAATATTATGTTGAAGCTACTAAGTCTTTCCGAAAGACTTCTAGTCTATTTGTTATCTTTTCCGGTTCTAGAAAAGGCCAGAAAGCTTCTGCCGTTTCTTTGGCATCTTGGTTGAAATCTTTAATTCATCTTGCCTATGTTGAGTCGGGTAAAACTCCGCCTCAGAGGATTACAGCTCATTCTACTAGGTCAGTTTCTACTTCCTGGGCGTTTAGGAATGAAGCTTCGGTTGATCAGATTTGCAAAGCGGCAACTTGGTCCTCTTTGCATACTTTTACCAGATTCTACCATTTTGATGTATTTTCTTCTTCTGAAGCAGTTTTTGGTAGAAAAGTACTTCAGGCAGCGGTTTCAGTTTGAATCTTCTGCTCATGTTTTTTCATTAAACTTTATTTTGGGTGTGGATTATTTTCAGCAGGAATTGGCTGTCTTTATTTTATCCCTCCCTCTCTAGTGACTCTTGTGTGGAAAGATCCACATCTTGGGTAATCATTATCCCATACGTCACTAGCTCATGGACTCTTGCTAATTACATGAAAGAAAACATAATTTATGTAAGAACTTACCTGATAAATTCATTTCTTTCATATTAGCAAGAGTCCATGAGGCCCGCCCTTTTTTTGTGGTGGTTATGATTTTGTATAAAGCACAATTATTCCAATTCCTTATTTTATATGCTTTCGCACTTTTTTTATCACCCCACTTCTTGGCTATTCGTTAAACTGAATTGTGGGTGTGGTGAGGGGTGTATTTATAGGCATTTTGAGGTTTGGGAAACTTTGCCCCTCCTGGTAGGAATGTATATCCCATACGTCACTAGCTCATGGACTCTTGCTAATATGAAAGAAATGAATTTATCAGGTAAGTTCTTACATAAATTATGTTTTAGTAAGATTGCACCACAAGTAATTAAGCAATAAACCCCCAAATGAGAAAACCGGATTGACAAGTGTCCAAAACCGGTAAAAACCCGTCAGCACCTTGCCACAGCTCTGTTGTGGCGCCTACCTGCCCTTAGGGAACGATAATGTGGGGATAAAGCTTCTATTAGGCCCCAGAAGTGTACCAGGACCTCCGGTGTTGTTGCCTGCTGCTTGTCTACAGAAACTAAGTGCGCAACTGAGGCGCGAAAATAGGCCCCGCCCATCTTCACTCGATGTTGCTAGGGCCTATACAAAAATCTACCAAATGTTTTTTAAGCCATGTGGGTTATAAAAAACCCCAAACAAGCCAAGTGTACCCTCAAACAGGAGAAGTGGACCGAGCGCTACACCCAGGGCCTTAAGCTTACTAACTATATAGCCTCTTAGTAGGCTAACAATACAAAAGTTAAAATGGGGAGAGAGTAAGCGCTAAAAAGCTTAAAAGGCTAGTAAAAGGTACATTTTAATTAAAAATTTTCAAATGGCAATCAGACGCATGGATCCATGTCTGACTTAACAAAAAAATATATAATAAACAAATCTAAAAATATCTAAAAATATCCAATGGAGTATAGCATGTGACGCTGACTTAGTGAGCCAGTGATGAGGAGTTAGAAGGACATGTACATTCAATAATATAAACAACCTAAGTGAGTGATTGAGTGCACACAATAGCTTTCAACAAAGAAAAATAGCATTCACAAAAAAGAAAAATAGCATTCACAAAAAATAGTGTTCACAAAAATTGGCGTACATAAAAAATGTTCAAATGTTCAACCGGTTATATGTAAGTGAATCCAGTAGTGTTTCCTCCAAAGTGACGTGTAGAAATATAACGTGAAGTCAATAATAGTAGAATGTAAACGTTGAGTGGTTCAAATTATTGTGGTTCAGCTGCTAAATTAAAAAGTATAATAAAGTGTATAAAAATAAAAATAACTTGTGAAAAAATCCACGTGGAAAACTTGAATTCAAATGATAAACAAAGGTGAAAAATCAAAAGACAAAAATCAAAAGACAAAAATATCAAAAGACAAAAATAGAAAATCAGTGATGAAAACAAATCCTTATTCAGATGTTTAAAATCCTTGGTAAGATCCATAACAAACAAATACATCAACAAATACATCAATAAAATACCTAAAAGGGAACAAAAGAGAAACAAATAGTGCAACACTGTATATGATATATAATATAGGTAATTAAAACCAAGCTCACCAGTATGCCAACGCGTTTTAGCCTAGACTAGGCCTTTCTCAAGACTATCTTTCTCAAGATAGTCTTGAGAAAGGCCTAGTCTAGGCCGAAACGCGTTGGCATACTGGTGAGCTTGGTTTTAATTACCTATATTATATATCATATACAGTGTTGCACTATTTGTTTCTCTTTTGTTCCCTTTTAGGTAGTTTATTGATGTATTTGTTTGTTATGGATCTTACCAAGACTGATTTTCTATTTTTGTCTTTTGATATTTTTGTCTTTTGATTTTTGTCTTTTGATTTTTGACCTTTGTTTATCATTTGAATTCAAGTTTTCCACGTGGATTTTTTTCACGTTATTTTTATTTTTATACACCTCACAGATTTACAATTTTTTAATTTAGCAGCTGAACCACAATAATTTGACCCACTCAACGTTTACATTCTACTATTAATGACTTCACGTTACATATAACCGGTTGAACATTTGAACATTTTTTATGTACGCCAATTTTTGTGAACACTATTTTTTGTGAATGCTATTTTTCTTTTTTGTGAATGCTATTTTTCTTCGTTGAAAGCTATTGTGTGCACTCAATCACTCACTTAGGTTGTTTATATTATTGAATGTACATGTCCTTCTAGCTCCTCATCACTGGCTCACTAAGTCAGCGTCACATGCTATACTCCATTGGATATTTTTAGATATTTTTAGATTTGTTTATTATATATTTTTTTGTTAAGTCAGACATGGATCCATGCGTCTGATTGCCATTTGAAAATTTTTATATGTATTAAAATGTACCTTTTACTAGCCTTTTAAGCGTTTTAGCGCTTGCTCTCTCCCCATTTTAACTTTTGTACCCTCAAACAGTTGTCCCTTAAGAAAAATAAACAGTACTCCCAGAACACACAAACGTTTGCCTTATATATAATATTCAAACTGAGTGCCCATAAGTTTAGCCCTTTATGCAAGCTAGTAATGCCCCATATAAAACTAGGATTACTGCTTACCCTTCCCCTAATGGGGATACTGTCAGCCTTTCTGAATTATCACAGTCTCTGCAGAAAAAAATGACTGAACATACCTCATTTCTGTATAGCAAGAAACCGTTCATCACACTGAAGTTTTCCTGTACTCCTCAGCTTCTGTGGGAACAGCAGTGGACCTTAGTTACAGATTTTAAGATCATCATCCTCCAGGCAGAAGTCTTCATCTATCTCCTGCCTGAGAGTAAATAGTACAACACCGGTACCATTTAAAAATAACAAACTCTTGATTGAAGATAAAATAAAAACAGAATTTATGCTTACCTGATAAATTACTTTCTCCAACTGTGTGTCCGGTCCACAGCGTCATCCATAACTTGTGGGAATATTCTCTTCCCCAACAGGAAATGGCAAAGAGCACAGCAAAAGCTGTCCATATAGTCCCTCCCAGGCTCCGCCCACCCCAGTCATTTGACCGACGGATAGGAGAAAAAAAGGAGAAACTATAGGTTGCCGTGGTGACTGTAGTGTATAAAGAAAGAAATTTTTCAAACCTGATTAAAAAACCAGGGCGGGCCGTGGACCGGACACACCGTTGGAGAAAGTAATTTATCAGGTAAGCATAAATTCTGTTTTCTCCAACATTGGTGTGTCCGGTCCACGGCGTCATCCATAACTTGTGGGAACCAATACCAAAGCTTTAGGACACGGATGAAGGGAGGGAGCCAATCAGGTTACCTAAACAGAAGGCACCACGGCTTGCAAAACCTTTCTCCCAAAAATAGCCTCCGAAGAAGCAAAAGTATCAAATTTGTAGAATTTGGCAAAAGTGTGCAGAGAAGACCAAGTCGCTGCCTTACATATCTGATCAACAGAAGCCTCGTTCTTGAAGGCCCATGAGGAAGCCACAGCCCTAGTAGAGTGAGCTGTGATTCGTTCAGGAGGCTGCCGTCCGGCAGTCTCGTAAGCCAATCGGATGATGCTTTTCAGCCAAAAGGAAAGAGAGGTAGCAGTAGCTTTTTGACCTCTCCTCTTGCCAGAATAAACGACAAACAGAGAAGACGTTTGTCTGAAATCCTTTGTTGCTTCTAAATAGAACTTTAAAGCACGGACTACATCTAAATTGTGTAACAAACGTTCCTTCTTTGAAACTGGATTCGGGCACAGAGAAGGCACAACTATTTCCTGGTTAATATTCTTGTTGGAAACAACTTTTGGAAGAAAACCAGGCTTGGTACGCAAAACAACCTTATCTGAATGGAACACCAGGTAGGGTGGGTCACACTGCAAAGCAGATAATTCAGAAACTCTTCTAGCAGAAGAAATAGCAACCAAAAACAGAACTTTCCAAGATAATAACTTGATATCTATGGAATGTAAGGGTTCAAACGGAACCCCTTGAAGAACTGAAAGAACTAAATTTAGACTCCAGGGAGGAGTCAAAGGTCTGTAAACAGGCTTGATCCTGACCAAAGCCTGTACAAAAGCTTGAACATCTGGCACAGCTGCCAGTCGTTTGTGTAACAAGACAGATAGAGCAGAAATCTGTCCTTTTAGAGAACTCGCTGACAATCCCTTATCCAAACCTTCTTGGAGAAAGGAGAGGATCCTGGGAATTTTAATCTTACTCCATGAGAATCCATTGGATTCACACCAACAGAAATATCTTTTCCATATTTTATGGTAAATCTTTCTAGTCACGGGTTTTCTGGCTTGGACCAAAGTATCTATCACTGAATCCGAAAACCCGCGCTTGGATAGAATCAAGCGTTCAATTTCCAAGCAGTCAGCTGGAGAGAAACTAGATTTGGATGTTCGAATGGACCTTGCACTAGAAGATCCTGTCTCAAAGGTAGCTTCCATGGTGGAGCCGATGACATATTCACCAGGTCTGCATACCAAGTCCTGCGTGGCCACGCAGGAGCTATCAGAATCACCGAGGCCTTCTCCTGTTTGATCCTGGCTACCAGCCTGGGAAGGAGAGGGAACGGCGGAAACGCATAAGCTAGGTTGAAGGACCAAGACGCCCCTAATGCATCCACTAGAGTCGCCTTGGGATCCCCTATAATTGAGTCAACTGGGCAAACACCTCCGGGTGAAGTTCCCACTCCCCCGGATGGAAAGTCTGACGACTCCGCCTCCCAGTTGTCTACTCTGGGATGTGGATTGCAGATAGGTAGCAAGAGTGATCCTCCGCCCATTTGATGATCTTGGACACCTCTCTCATCGCCAAGGAACTCCTTGTTCCCCCTGATGGTTGATGTAAGCAACAGTCGTCATGTTGTCTGACTGGAATCTTATGAATCTGGCCTTCGCTAGTTGAGGCCAAGCCCGGAGAGCATTGAATATCGCTCTTAGTTCCAGAATGTTTATCGGGAGAAGAGACTCTTCCCGAGACCATAGACCCTGAGCTTTCAGGGAATCCCAGACCGCGCCCCAGCCTAATAGACTGGCGTCGGTCGTGACGATGACCCACTCAGGTCTGCAGAAGCTCATTCCCTGGGACAGGTGATCCTGGGTCAGCCACCAACGGAGTGAGTCTCTGGTCATCTGATCTACTTGAATCATTGGAGACAAGTCTGTATAGTCCCCATTCCACTGCTTGAGCATGCACAGTTGTAATGGTCTTAGATGAATTCGAGCAAAAGGAACTATGTCCATTGCTGCAACCATCAACCCTACTACTTCCATGCACTGAGCTATGGAAGGCTGCAGAATAGAGTGAAGAACTTGGCAAGCGTTTAGAAGCTTTGACTTTCTGACGTCTGTTAGGAAAATCTTACTTTCTAAAGAATCTATTATTGTTCCCAAGAAGGGAACTCTTGTCGACGGAGACAGGGAAATCTTTTCTACGTTCACCTTCCACCCGTGAGATCTGAGAAAGGCTAGAACAATGTCTGTATGAGCCTTTGCTTTGGAAAGAGACGACGCCTGAATTAGGATGTCGTCCAGGTAAGGTGCCACTGCAATACCCCTTGGTCTTAGAACCGCTAGAAGGGACCCGAGCACCTTTGTGAAAATCCTTGGAGCAGTGGCTAGCCCGAATGGGAGAGCCACGAACTGGTAATGCTTGTCTAGAAAGGCGAACCTTAGGAACGGATAATGATCTTTGTGGATAGGAATATGTAGATACACATCCTTTAAATCCACGGTAGTCATAAATTGACCCTCCTGGATTGTAGGTAAAATCGTTCTAATGGTTTCCATTTTGAACGATGGAACTCTGAGAAATTTGATTAGAATTTTTAAATCCAGAATTGGTCTGAAAGTTCCCTCTTTCTTGGGAACTACAAACAGATTTGAGTAAAACCCCTGACCTTGTTACACCGTTGGAACTGGGTGTATCACTCCCATCTTTAACAGGTCTTCTACACAATGTAAGAATGCCTGTCTCTTTATTTGGTTTGAAGATAAGCGAGACATGTGGAACCTTCCCCTTGGGGGTAGTTCCTTGAATTCTAGAAGATAACCCTGAGAGACTATTTCTAGTGCCCAGGGATCCTGAACATCTCTTGCCCAAGCCTGAGCAAAGAGAGAGAGTCTGCCCCCTACTAGATCCGGTCCCGGATCGGGGGCTACCCCTTCATGCTGTCTTGGTAGCAGCAGCAGGCTTCTTGGCCTGTTTACCCTTGTTCCAGCCTTGCATCGGTTTCCAAGCTGGTTTAGACTGGGCAGCGTTACCCTCTTGTCTAGAGGCTGCAGAGTTGGAGGCCGGTCCGTTCCTGAAATTGTGAAAGGAACGAAAATTAGACTTATTCTTAGCCTTGAAAGGCCTATCTTGTGGGAGGGCATGGCCCTTACCCCCAGTGATGTCTGAAATAATTTCTTTCAATTCTGGCCCAAAAAGGGTCTTACCTTTGAAAGGGATATTAAGCAATTTTGTCTTGGAAGATACATCCGCCGACCAAGACTTTCGCCGCTAATCTCGCTAACTGCAAAGCGGCATCTAAAATAAAGGAATTAGCTAACTTAAGTGCGTGAATTCTGTCCATGACTTCCTCATACGGAGTCTCCCTACTGAGCGACTTTTCCAGTTCCTCGAACCAGAACCACGCCGCTGTAGTGACAGGAATAATACACAAAATAGGTTGAAGGAGGTAACCTTGCTGTACAAAAATCTTTTTAAGCAAACCCTCCAATTTTTTATCCATAGGATCTTTGAAAGCACAATTGTCCTCAATAGGAATGGTCGTGCGTTTGGCTAGTGTAGAAACCGCCCCCTCGACCTTAGGGACTGTTTGCCATAAGTCCTTTCTGGGGTCGACCATAGAGAATAATTTCTTAAATATAGGATGAGGGACAAAAGGTATGCCTGGCTTCTCCCACTCCTTATTCACTATGTCCGCCACCCGTTTGGGTATTGGAAAAACATCAGGGTGCACCGGGACCTCAAGGAACTTGTCCATCTTGCACAATTTTTCTGGGATGACCAGATTGTCACAATCATCCAGAGTAGATAGCACCTCTTTAAGCAATGCACGGAGATGCTCTAATTTAAATTTAAATGTCACAACATCAGGTTCTGCCTGCTGAGAAATTCTTCCTGTATCAGAAATTTCCCCATCTGACAAAACCTCCCTCATTGCCACTTCAGATTGGTGTGAGGGTATGACAGAAAATTTATCATCAGCGCCCTCCTGCTCTACAGTGTTTAAAACAGAGCAATCGCGCTTTCTCTGAAATGCTGGCATTTTGGATAAAATATTTGCTATGGAATTATCCATTACTGCCGTCAATTGTTGCATAGTAACAAGCATTGGCGCGCTAGAAGTACTAGGGGTCTCCTGCGTGGGCAAAACTGGTGTAGACACAGAAGGAGATGATGTAGAACTATGTCTACTTCCTTCATCTGAGGAATCATCTCGGGCAACTTTACTATTTGTGACAGTACTGTCCTTACTTTGTTTGGACGCTATGGCACAATTATCACACATATTAGAAGGGGGAGTCACATTGGCTTCCATACATACAGAACATGATCTATCTGAAGGCACAGACATGTTAAACAGGCTTAAACTGGTTAATAAAGCACAAAAACCGTTTTAAAACAAAACCGTTACTGTCTCTTTAAATGTTAAAGAGGGCACACTTTATTACTGAATATGTGAAAAACTATGAAGGAATTATCCAATCTTTACCAAATTTTCACCACAGTGTCTTAAAGCATTCAAAGTATTGCACCCCAAATTTCAGGCTGTTAACCCTTAAAATGTGGAAACCGGAGCCTTTACAATTTTTAACCCCCTTACAGTCCCAGCCCCAGCCTTTGCTGCGACTTCACCATCCCAGGGGGGTATACGATACCAAATGAAGCCTTCTAGGAACCTTTTCAGTGAATTCCAGACCCATACACATGCAGCTGCATGTACTGTTCTCAAAAGTAACTGCGCAGTAATGGCGCGAAAATGAGGCTCTGCCTACTACAGAGAAAGGCCCTTCCTGACTGGGAAGGTGTCTAAACAAGTGCCTGTCTACCAGTTTATAGCCCATAATAAGCCCTTTATTCTGTTTGAGTCTAAGAAAATGGCTTACCGATCCCCATGAGGGAAAAATGACAGCCTTCCAGCATTACACAGTCTTGTTAGAATAATGGCTAGTCATACCTTAAGCAGAAAAGTCTGCAAACTGTTCCCCCCAACTGAAGTTCTCTCAGCTCAACAGTCCTGTGTGGGAACAGCAACCGATTTTAGTTACTGCTGCTAAAATCATACTCCTCTTATAAACAGAACTCTTCATCTCTTTCTGTTTTAGAGTAAATAGTACATACCAGCACTATTTTAAAATAACAAACTCTTGATAGAAGAATAAAAAACTACAATTAAACACCACATACTCTTCACCATCTCTGTGGAGATGCTACTTTTTAGAGCGGCAAAGAGAATGACTGGGGTGGGCGGAGCCTGGGAGGGACTATATGGACAGCTTTTGCTGTGCTCTTTGCCTTTTCCTGTTGGGGAAGAGAATATTCCCACAAGTTATGGATGACGCCGTGGACCGAACACACCAATGTTGGAGAAACTAACAGTTTAACACCTCTTTCCCTTTACCCTTACTGCTTAGAGCCGGCAAAGAGAATGACTGGGGGGTGGAGTTAAGGGGGGAGCTCTATAGACAGCTCTGCTGTGGTGCTCTCTTTGCCACTTCCTGTTAGGAAGGATAATATCCCACAAGTAAGGATGAATCCGTGGACTCGGTACATCTTGCAAAAGAAATAGAGGAATCACTAATCTAACATATTTAGAAAGGTCTCTTATATTGTTCCTGTTATGTTATCAAAAAGTATTCATTTATAAGATGCCTTTAATTAATATTACTATATTTAAGAGGAGTAAATCTTATTGTACAGCAATAAAGTAGTTCATACGCATGTATTTGTTAGCATGTGCTATATGTTTGTGCATTAATCACTATGTAATGACCTTGTGACGTATAAACTATTGATATAACACTTTCTAGTGTTACTGTGCTATTAAAATGATAACAAAGAAGGTCTTCAAAAGCAATGATCTTAGGTAACAATTTACTTACACGTTACTTATTTTATAAGTCTGTGACAAGATTTGCAGAATATTTTAATTTATGTGCTATTAGATACACAGTAAAACTGGTACAGATTGTCAGTTCTAAGCGCTTGCCAGCTGTGCGCTGCAACTTATTAAATATGCTGCTTGTTGCACGTTATCTAGGCTATTACATATTACTTCTATAGTTAACCAATAGAGGCTGCACACTGCAGCTTTAACATAAGCACAAAATTTCTGTCAATAGCGTCCACACCACAAAAATATTACATAACGTGTACTCATGAAAATGGAACCCCCAATATCTCAGCAACCCTAACACGTTTCGCAATATTGTCTTTAGCAAAGGCAGCAAGACGCCACTGTCCTAAGGTTAAATACACTTCCTGAACCAGAACTCCCACCATCTGAATTCTTATTGGGCTACATGCTTGTCCATCAGTGATACGGTTCCGCATTAAATGACCAGAAAACTATTGCACCCGAGTCTTAAGGTGCCCTAAGTTAAAGGTGGAAGAATACCAATATTATATAAACTATAAAAAACAAAATGTATGCTTATCTGAAAAATTATTTTCTTTCCTGGCATGGAGAGTCCACGATTCTATTCAATTACTGCTGGGAATTCAGCTCTTGGCTACCAGGAGGCGGGAAAAACACCCCAGCAAAGCTTTAAGTATCCTCCCACTTCCCATAATCTCCCAGTCATTAAGCTGAGGGGAAAAGGAAAGAAAAAAAAAACCACTAGGTGTCTGAAGATTATATAAAATTAAATGTCGCCTTAAAATTGTAAAAGGGCGGGTCGTGGACTCTCCATGCCAGGAAAGAAAATAATTTATCAGGTAAGCATAAAATTTTGTTTTCTTTCCAATGGCATGAAGAATCCACAATTCCATTCTATTACTGTTGGGAAACCAATTCCCAAGGCAGAGAGGACAGGGAAGGAGAATTAAAGGCAAGCTGACCTAAACTGAAGGCACCACCACTTAAAGCACCTTTTGGTCCAAAAAAAACAAAAACTCAGCTGAGGCCAAAGATCAAGAGCGATAAAAAAAACAAAAACAATTAAAATAGCAAAGGGCAAACCAGGAAGACAAAAAAGTTGTCTTACCGATCTGTTCCCTGGAAGCTTAGTTCTTAAAGGCCCAGGACTACAAGACATCTCCAGAAGAGAAAACTAATCCATATAGGAGGCAGCTGTCCAGATGGCCGAAAGTCAAATGAAAGACATCCCTTAGACAAAAAGAAAGAGTAGACACAGAATGTCTAAACTCCTCTACAAACCTCGTCCAGAGAGAAACCAAGTAAGGCTCCAGGAAGGAGCAAGAGATTGAAACACAGGTCTGATACATAAAAAGGACCTGTACAAATACTGGACATTTCACCGACTGTCTAGGAATGCGAGCTGCCACAAGCACCCCCCGGATGAGAAAGCAGAAGCTTCACATGGGTTTCAACTCAAAACCTTCTGCTGCAGGATCAGTGGAATAACTACTACGCCGCATCTACCAAACTGAAAGGGAAGGGATCTGTCGTAATAGAAAAATAGAGACAACCCTATTCCAAACACTTTTGGAGAAAAAACACAATTTATGCTTAAATGATAAATTTATTTCTCTTGTGGTGTATCCAGTCCACGGATCATCCATTACTTGTGGGATATTCTCCTTCCCAACAGGAAGTTGCAAGAGGAAACCCACAGCAGAGCTGCTATATAGCTCCTCCCCTAACTGCCATATCCAGTCATTCGACCGAAACAAGCCGAGAAAGGAGAAACCATAGGGTGCAGTGGTGACTGTAGTTTAAATCTAAATTTTGACCTGCCTTAAACTGACAGGGCGGGCCGTGGACTGGACACCACAGGTAAGCATAAATTGTGTTTTCTCTTGTAAGGTGTATCCAGTCCACGGATCATCCATTACTTGTGGGATATCAATACCAAAGCTAAAGTACACGGATGAAGGGAGGGACAAGGCAGGTACTTAAACAGAAGGAACCACTGCCTGTAGAACCTTTCTCCCAAAAACAGCCTCCGAAGAAGCAAAAGTATCAAATTTATAGAATTTTGAAAAGGTATGAAGCGAAGACCAAGTCGCTGCTTTGCAAATCTGTTCAACAGAAGCCTCATTTTAAAGGCCCAGGTGGAAGCCACAGCTCTAGTGGAATGAGCTGTAATCCTTTCAGGGGGCTGCTGTCCAGCAGTCTCATAGGCTAAGCATATTATGCTTCTTAGCCAAAAAGAAAGAGAGGTTGCCGAAGCCTTTTGACCTCTCCTCTGTCCAGAGTAAACAACAAACAAAGTAGATGTTTGACGAAAATCTTTAGTAGCTTGTAAGTAAAACTTTAAAGCACGGACCCCGTCCAGATTATGTAAAAGGACGTTCCTTCTTAGAAGAAGGATTAGGACACAATGATGGAACAACAATCTCTTGATTGATATTCTTATTAGATACCACCTTAGGTAAAAACCCAAGTTTTGTACGCAGAACTACTTTATCTGTATGGAAAATCAGATAAGGAGAAGCGCACTGTAAAGCAGATAACTCGGATACTCTACGAGCCGAGGAAATAGCCATCAAAAACAGAACTTTCCAAGATAAAAGTTTGATATCTATGGAATGAAGAGGTTCAAACGGAACCCCTTGAAGAACATTAAGAACCAAGTTTAAGCTCCATGGAGGAGCAACAGGTTTAAACACAGGCTTGATTCTAACCAAAGCCTGACAAAATGCCTGAATGTCTGGAACATCTGCCAGACGCTTATGTAAAAGAATAGACAGAGCAGAAATCTGTCCCTTTAAAGAACTAGCTGATAATCCTTTTTCCAAACCCTCTTGGAGAAAAGACAATATCCTAGGAATCCTAACCTTACTCCATGAGTAATTCTTGGATTCACACCAATAAAGATATTTACGCCATATCTTATGGTAGATTTTCCTGGTGACAGGCTTTCGTGCCTGTATTAAGGTATCAATGACTGACTCGGAGAAGCCACGCTTTGATAAAATCAAGCGTTCAACCTCCAGGCAGTCAGTCTCAGAGAAATTAGATTTGGATGATTGAAAGGACCCTGTAATAGAAGGTCTCGTCTCAGAGGCAGAGTCCATGGTGGAAAGGATGACATGTCCACTAGGTCTGGATACCAGGTCCTGCGTGGCCACGCAGGCGCTATTAAGATCACCGATGCTCTCTCTTGTTTGACTTTGGCAATCAATCGAGGGAGCAGAGGAAACGGTGGAAACACATAAGCCAGGTTGAAGAACCAAGGCGCTGCTAGAGCATCTATCAGCGTCGCTTCTGGGTCCCTGGACCTGGATCCGTAACAAGGAAGTTTGGCGTTCTGACGAGACACCATGAGATCCAATTCTGGTTTGCCCCAACGATGAATCAATTGAGCAAACTCCTCCGGATGGAGTTCCCACTCCCCCGGATGAAAAGTCTGACGACTTAGAAAATCCGCCTCCCAGTTCTCTACACCTGGGATATGGATCGCTGATAGGTGGCAAGAGTGAGTCTCTGCCCAGCGAATTATCTTGGAGACTTCTAACATCGCTAGGGAACTCCTGGTTCCCCCTTGATGGTTGATGTAAGCTACAGTCGAGAAGTTGTCCGACTGAAATCTGATGAACCTCAGGGTTGCTAACTGAGGCCAAGCTAGAAGAGCATTGAAGACTGCTCTCAAATCCAGAATATTTATTGGAAGGAGTTTCTCCTCCTGAGTCCACGATCCCTGAGCCTTCAGGGAGTTCCAGACTGCACCCAAACCTAGAAGGCTGGCATCTGTCATTACAATTGTCCAATCTGGCCTGCGAAAGGTCATACCCTTGGACAGGTGGACCCAAGATAGCCACCAGAGAAGAGAATCTCTGGTCTCTTGATCCAGATTTAGCAGAGGGGACAAATCTGTGTAATCCCCGTTCCACTGACTGAGCATGCATAGTTGCAGCGGTCTGAGATGTAGACGTGCAAATGGTACTATGTCCATCGCCGCTACCATTACTTCCATGCATTGAGCCACTGAAGGGCGCGGAATAGAATGGAGAACACGGCAAGAGTTTAGAAGTTTTGATAACCTGGATTCTGTCAGGTAAAACTAAGTTTGACGCCTGTATCAGGATGTCGTCCAGATAAGGGGCTACTGCTATGCCCCGCGGTCTTAGGACCGCCAGAAGCAACCCCAGAACCTTTGTAAAAATTCTTGGGGCTGTAGCTAACCCGAAGGGAAGAGCCACAAATTGGTAATGCCTGTCTAGAAAGGCAAACCTTAAGAACCGATGATGATCTTTGTGTATCGGAATGTGAAAGTAAGCATCCTTTAAATCCACTGTGGTCATGTACTGACCCTCCTGGATCATAGGTAGGATGGTCCGAATAGTTTCCATTTTGAAAGATGGAACTCTGAGGAATTTGTTTAAGATCTTTAGATCCAAAATTGGTCTGAAGGTATCCTCTTTTTTTGGGAACCACAAACAGATTTGAATAAAATCCCTGTCCCTTCTGTGGAACTGGATGGATCACTCCCATAACTAGGAGTTCTTGCACACAGCGTAAGAATGCCTCTCTCTTTATCTGATTTGTAGATAATCGTGAAAGGTGAAATCAGGCTTCCCTGAGTCAGAGATGTCACCCACAGACTGAAGCTCTCCGTCCTCAGCTTCTGCATATTGTGACGCAGTATCAGACATGGGCCTTAAAGCGTCTATATGCTCTGTATTACGTCTAACACCAGAGCTATCACGCTTTCCTCTAAATTCAGGTAGTCTGGCAAATACCGCTGACAGTGTATTATCCATGACTGCCGCCATGTCTTGTAAAGTAATCGCTATGGGCGTCCTTGATGTACTTGGCGCCATTTTAGCTTGAGTCCCTTGAGCGGGAGTCAAAGGGTCTGACACGTGAGGAGAGTTAGTCGGCATAACTTCCCCCTCGTCAGAATCTTCTGGTGATACATTTTTTAAAGATAAAAGCTGATCTTTATTGTTTAAAGTGAAATCAATACATTTAGTACACATTCTCATATGGGGTTCCACCATGGCTTTTAAACATAATGAACAAGGAGTTTCCTCTATGTCAGACATGTTTATACAGACTAGCAATGAGACTAGCAAGCTTGGAAAACACTTTAAATCAAGTTAACAAGCAAATATAAAAAAACGGTACTGTGCCTTTAAGAGAAACAAATTTTGTCAAAATTTGAAAAACAATGAAAAAGGCAGTAATCCAAACAAAATTTTTACAGTGTATGTAATAGGTTAGCAGATCATTGCACCCACTTGCAAATGGATGATTAACCCCTTAATGCAAAAAACGGATCAAAAAAACGATTTAAACATTTTTTAAACAGTCACAACAACTGCCACAGCTCAGCTGTGGTCCTACCTTCCTCAATAAACGACTTTTGAAGCCTTTAGAGCCCTTCAGAGATGTCCTATATCATGCAGAGGACTGCTGAGGGAAGCTGAATGTCTCTGTCTGCAATTTTAACTGCGCAAAAAAGCGCTAAAATAGGCCCCTCCCACTCATCTACAACAGTGGAAAAACCTCAGGAAACTATTTCTAGGCAAAAATCAAGCCAGCCATGTGGAAAAAACTAGGCCCCAATAAGTTTTATCACCAAAGCATATATAAAAACGATTAAACATGCCAGCAAACGTTTTATATTGCCATATTATCAGAGTATATCTCTCTATTAGTAAGCCTGATACAAGTCGTTATTAAATCACTGTTTTTAGGCTTAACTTACATTAATCAGGTACCAGCAGCATTTTCTAGTCCCTAGAAAAACTTAAAACTGCACATACCTCAAAAGCAGGATAACCTGCACGCCATTCTCCCTCTGAAGTTACCTCACTACTCAGACATATGTGAGAACAGCAGTGGATCTTAGTTACTTCTGCTAAGATCATAGAAAACGCAGCCAGATTCTTCTTCAAATGCTGCCTGAGATAAAATAGTACAACTCCGGTACCATTTAAAAATAATAAACTTTTGATTGAAGACAAAACTAACTATATTTCACCACTCTCCTCTTACTACCTCCATCTTTGTTGAGAGTTGCAAGAGAATGACTGGATATGGCAGTTAGGGGAGGAGCTATATAGCAGCTCTGCTGTGGGTTTCCTCTTGCAACTTCCTGTTGGGAAGGAGAATATCCCACAAGTAATGGATGATCCGTGGACTGGATACACGTTACAAGAGAATATCTTGCACCAAGGAAAACCTGTAGACTTAGAGAGACAGGAGTGCCAGACCTAGTGAAACTTCTGACGAGACCCTGGAGTATTCGCCTGGACCAGAGAGACAAGTCCCTATCTTAAAAACTCTATTTAGAGAGAAAATAATTCACAATCTCCACACAGCCTGCCTTGGAGAGCTATAGATTAATGAAGGAGAAGGACCCTGAAATACAAAAGGTCCTCCCAAACCGGATCCACAGACCAAGTTCTGGACTGCCAAACTGGAGAACACAGAACCACCAAGGTCCACCCCTGCGTAATGCAGGAAATAACTCTGCCCCCCCCCCCCCAGGTCAGCCGTCTACTCTTGAATATGGATGGCTTAATAGGGACAATCGAAGAACTGCCCACTGAAAGGTGCAAGAGACTCCCCTCATTGTCAGTCCTATTTATTCCTTGAGGACTAATGAAAGCCACCGAAATTATGTTGAATTTGAAACTGAGAAAAACTGACATAGCTCAGTTGGAGACCCACTACTAGAGAGTTGTGGATAGCTCCCAGATACAACTAACCAATACAGATCCGATAAACGCCCTTCAATGGACAGAGCATACCTACTTGAAGATATCTCAAATGGAAAGGGAAAGCGGAATCAAGTTCATGCCGATACCTATGAGATCAATTACTTTCAAGCACAGAGCCACTAAAGGGCATGCTGAAGAATGAGGGAGACAAGCAGAGAGATTGAGAAGATTCCCAAGGCTCAATATTATCTACACAAAGGCCCAATGCTTGAAGCTGGATTTAAACCCATGTCTTTTGGGTTGAAAAATGGCTGAGCTAACCACAGAGCCACAACAGCCTAGATTGGAAATTCTCCAGTTACTGAGAAATACATTTGCAATAAAGCCGAAGGCCACATAGACCAAACAGAGCAAAACTAACAGGGTGTTCAAAATGACACCAAAGGGGAAAACCAGCCGGTTATACCACTCTCCTATGTAGAGGAGATAACATCTTCTTTGCATGATAAGAGAACACAACAGTGCCCCACATACACTGCCCAAACTAAATCCCAAAAGTGAAGATTTATGATAAAGTCCCCAGGCTCCATTATCTTTAAAGGAGGGGATTAACCCCTAATGTGCTTGAGCCTTCTCACCTAGAAGGAATAAGCACTTACTTTAGGAGCTCCAGCTGCAGGGCAGGTACAGCAACTCAGGTCTGACAGATCCAGATGACTTCTGACAGGGATCTGAAGAGTAAGGAAAAGCAGAGAGTAACCAACCCTGGTTTTCCATATAGGGGTTAGCATAATTTGTTGGAGGAGAAGCAAGGGCTACCCTGCCGATCTCCAACAGCTAATAGCGACCACAACTCTTGCTCAAGAGGATTACATGGACAAAGCATTATCCCAATCCTTTATTGCAGGGAAACTACCCATTAAAGGATTAAAACTTAATATTCTTCAGAGCACCATCCTCACACACATCCTGGATACACGAAGGCAAAGAATGACTGGGGGATTATGTGAAGTGGGAGGATACTTAAAGCTTTGCTGGGGTGTCTTTGCCTCATCCTGGTGGCTAGGAGCTGAATTCCGACAGTAATTGAATGGAATCGTGGACTCTCCATGCTATTGGAAAGAAAAAATATTAGCGTTGTAAATATGGAGCCCATGAAACATTCCAGATTAACAAAATAGTGTAAAGGGAGACATATTGGAGAATATATCTAGCTACAAAATGACAATTCTAATGTACAGGTCCAACAACGTAACATTACTAATGTTTGAATACTAAAAAATAAAATTCAAATTTATTTTTCAATTTGTGTGCTGATTAATAGTGCCCTAATCTATTGCCCTTTACACTAATCAAAAATAATTATTGTGTTTTAAATAACTATTAAAAGAATATAAACTGTGAATTGCTAGTAATATGACAAAGCAGTGATAGATTTGTGATTATCAGTCCTAGATTATGTATATTGTGGATTGATCTACCGAATGTGCTGAAATGTGTTGTAAATTGAATTGTACAATTATGTCAGAAAAACATAAATTATGCTTAACTGATAATATTATTTCCATCGTGGGGAGGAGAGTCCACGGCTTTATTCATTACTTGTGGAAAATAAGAACCTGGCCACCAGGAGGAGGCAAAGACACCCCTGCCAAAGGCTTAAAAACCTCCCCCACTCATTCTGCCGAGGGAACAAGGAACAATAGGAGAGATAGGGTATAAATGGTGCCAGAAGAACAAACTAAATTTAGGTCCGCTCAACGGAGCAACGGGCGGGAGCCGTGGACTCTCCTCCACACGATGGAAATAAAATTATCAGGTAAGCATAATTTATGTTTTCCATCTAAAAGGGGAGGAGAGTCCACGGCTTCATTCATTACTCGTGGGAAACAATACCCAAGCTCTAGAGGACAATGAATGAAAAAAAAAAAACAGGAGGGCAAAAGAGGCGGACCCTATTCTGAGGGCACCACAGCCTGCAAAACCTTTCTCCTAAAAACTGCTTCCGCCGAAGAAAAAACGTCAAATTTGTAAAACTTTGTAAGGAGGATCAAGTAGCTGCCTTACAAATCTGCTCCATAGAGGCCTCATTCTTGAAGGCCCAAGAAGAAGCCACAGCTCTAGTTGAATAAGCCGTGATCCTCTGAGAAGGCTTATGTCCCGCTGTCTTGTAGGCCAAGCGAATCATGCTCCTCAGCCAAAAGGACAAAAGTTGAAGAGGCTTTCTGCCCCTTGCGCTTACCTGAATACACCACAAAAAGAGATGTAGACTGTCTGAAGTTTTATCTTCAGGCTACGAAGGATTTCAAAGCCCGAACCACATCCAAATTATGAAGTAACCTCTCGTTAGGAGAAGAGGGGTTAGGACACAAAGAAGAAACAACTATTTCACGATTTATGTTACGGTTGGACACAACCTTGGGAAGAAATCCCACACCAGTGAGAAGAACAGCCTTATCAGCGTGAAAGACCAAATAAAGAGGCTCATATTGCAAGGCCGCCAACTCAGAGACTCTGCGTGCCGATGCAAGTCAACAGAAAGAGAACCTTCCAGGAAAGAATCTTAATGTCAATAGAGTGCATTGGTTTGAACAGAACCCTCTGCAACACCTTCAGAACCAGATTAAAGCTCCAGGGAGGAGCTGACTGTCTAAAAACAGGCCTGATTCTAGACAGAGCCTGAACAAAACACTGAATATCAGGAAGCTCAGCGAGCCTCTTGTGCAACAAAACAGATAATGCAAAAATTTGGCCCATAAAGGAACTTGCGGCAAGCCCTTTCTCCAACCCATCCTGGAGAAAAAGAAAATTTATGCTTACCTGATAAATTTGTTTATTTTTAGACACGATGAGTCCACGGATCATCTTCATTACTTATGGGATATTCACCTCCTGGTCAGTAGGAGGCAAAGAGCACCACAGCAGAGCTGTTAAATAGCTCCTCCCTTTCCTCCCACTCCAGTCATTCGACCGAAGTTAGGAAGAGAAAGGAAAAGCCAAGGTGCAAAGGTGACTGAAGTTTATAATAACCAACAACCTGTCTAAAAGAACAGGGCGGCCCGTGGACTCATCGTGTCTAAAAATAAACAAATTTATCAGGTAAGCACAAATGTTCTTTCTCCCAAAAGCAGCCTCAGCCAAGGCAAAAGTATAACATTTATAGAATTTCGAAAAAGTGTGAAGAGAGGACCAAGTTGCAGCTTTGCAAATCTGTTCCATGGAAGCTTCATTTTTGAATGCCCATGAGGAAGCAACAGCCCTAGTGGAATGAGCCGTAACCCTCTCAGGAGGCTGCTGTCCAGGAGTTTCATATACAAAACGGATGATACTCCTCAGCCAAAAAGAAAGAGAGGTAGCCGTAGCTTTCTGACCTCTATATTTCCCACAGAAAATTGCATACAAAGAGGACTGACAAAAGTCCTTAGTCGCTTGTAAATAAAATTTTAAAGCACGGACAACGTCCAAATTGTGTAGAAGGCGTTCTTTCTGAGAAGGAGGATTAGGACACAAGGAAGGAACAACAATTTCCTGAATAATGTTCCTGTCTAAAACAACCTTAGGAAGGAAACCTAGTTTAGTACGTAAAACTACCTTATCTGAATGGAAAATAAGGTAAGGTGAAGTGTATTGCAACGCCGAGAGCTCAGATACTCTACGAGCTGAAGAAATAGCAACATGAAATAAAACTTTACAAGATAACAACTTTATATCTAAGTAATGCATAGGCTCAAACGGAGCCCCTTGAAGAACTTTGAGAGCTAAATTCAAACTCCATGGAGGAGTAACTGGTTTGAACACAGGCCTGATCCTAACCAGGGCCTGACAAAATCATTGTACATCTGGGACCTCTGCCAGGCGCTTGTGTAACAAAACAGATAAGGCAGAGATTTGACCCTTTAGGGATCTTGTCGATAAACCCTTCTCCAGACCTTCCTGGAGAAAAGACAAAATTCTGGGAATCCTAACTCTAGTCCATGAGTAGCCCTTAGATTCCAACCAATAGAGATATTTACGCCATATCTTATGGTAAATCTTTCTAGTTACAGACTTACGAGCATGAATCATGGTCTCTATGACTGAGTCAGAAAAGCCCCGCTTGGATAAAATTAAGCGTTCAATCTCCAAGCAGTCAGCTTCAGAGAAACTAGATTTGGGTGAAGGAAGGGCCCTTGAATTAGAAGGTCCTTCCTCAACGGAAGTCTCCAAGGTGACAGAGATGACATGTCCACCAGATCTGCATACCAAATCCTGAGCGGCCAAGCAGGTGCAATGAGGATCACTGATGCCCTCTCCTGCTTGATTCAAGCAATGACCCGAAGAAGAAGCGCAAACGGAGGAAATAGGTATGCAAGGACCAAGGAATCGCCAGAGCATCTATCAGTTCCGCCTGGGGATCCCTGGACCTCGACCCGTATCTCGGGAGCTTGGCATTATGACGAAAGGCCATGAGATCCAACTCCGACCGACTCCATTTGAGAACCAGGTTGGAGAACACTTCCGGATGGAGTTCCCACTCTCCCGGATGGAAAATCTGCCTGCTCAGAAAGTCTGCCTCCCAGTTGTCCACCCTTTGGATGTAGATCGTCGACAGATAGCAAGAATGGGTCTCTGCCCACCGTATTATCTTGGCTACCTCGGTCATCGCTAAGGAACTTCTCGTTCCTCCCTGATTGATGTAAGCCACTGACGTTATGTTGTCCGACTGGAATCTGATATACTGGGCCGAAGCCAACTGAGGCCAGGCCAGAAGAGCATTGAAAATCACTCTTAGTTCCAGGATGTTTATAGGAAGAACAGACTCCGCCTGAGTCCACACTCCCTGAGCCTTAAGGGAACCCCAGACAGCTCCCAACCCTAGAAGGCTGGCGTCTGTTGTCACAATCACCCAGGTTGATCTGTGAAAGCAGGTTCCCTGGGATAAGATGATCCAGAGACAACCATCATTGAAGTGAGTCCATCGTCTCCTGTTCCATGGTTATTCAAGGAGACAAGTCTGCATAATCTCCATTCCACTGCCTGAGCATGTTTAACTGCAGAGGCCTGATGTGGAACCAAGCAAACGGGATGATGTCCATTGCCGCCACGCACTGAGCCACTGACGGCCGAGGAGTGGACTGAAGGGCTCGACAAATATCTAGAATCTTTGATTTCCTGACTTCTGTCAGAAAAATCATCATAGATAAAGAATCGATTAGAGTTCCCAAGAAAGTCACCCATGTCTTCGGAATTAAGGAACTCTTTTCCAGATTTACCTTCCACCCGTGAGTTCTCAGGAGGGATAGCACATCGTCGGTATAAGATCTTGCTTGTTGACAAGATGGCGCTTGGATTAGAATATCGTCCAGATAAGGCGCCACCGCAATGCCCCGCGATCTTAGAACCGCCAGTAGAGACCCTAGAACTTTTGTGAAAATTCTGGGTACCATGCCCAGACTGAAAGGAAGAGCCACAAACTGAAAGTGTTTGTCCAGAAAGGCAAACCTCAGGAACCTGTGATCTCTGTGGATAGGAACATGTAGATATGCATCCTTTAAATACACTGTCGTCCTAAATTGACCCTCCTGGATCAATGGAAGAAATGGTACGAATAGCTTCTATCTTGAATGACGGAACCTGAGAAACTTGTTTAGACTCTTGAGGTCTAAGATAGGTCTGAAGGTTCCCTCCTTTTTGGGAACCACAAACAGATTTGAATAAAAACCCTGCCCCTGTTCCTGTACTGGAACAGGAACAATCACTCCCAGGGAGGAGAGGTCTCTTACACAATGGAAAAACGCCTCTTTTTTTAAATCTGGTTTGCAGATAAACTTGAGAGAAGAAATCTTCCTCGTGGAAGAAATTTTTTGAAATCCAGTTTGTATCCCTGAGAAACTATTTCTATTGCCCAGGGATCCTGAACGTTCCAAATCCAAGCCTGAACGAAGGAAAGTCTTCCCCCTACCAGATTCTGTCCCGGCTCGGGGGCATGCCCTTCATGCTGTTTTGGATTCAACAGCAGGCTTTTTGGATTGTTTACCCTTGTTCCAAGACTGGTTGGGTCTCCAAGTAGGCTTAGATTGTTCTGGTTTAGAGGAGGAAGAGAAAGAATTTCCCTTGAAATTTCAAAAGGAACGAAAATTACTCTGTCGTCCTGTTTGTTTCTCTTATCCTGAGGAAGGAGATCACCCTTACCTCCCGCGATATCAGAGATAATTTCTGTCAGGCCAGGTCCAAACAAGGTCTTCCCCTTGTAAGGAATCGCTAGAAGCTTAGACTTAGATGACATGTCCGCAGACCAAGGTTTTAACCATAAGGCTCTGCGGGCTAGGATAGAGAACACCAAACACTTAGCTGCCGATTCAGTAATTTTCAGAGAAGCATCCGTAATAAAAAGCATTAGCTAACTTCAGAGCTTTAATCCTATCTTGGATCTCCTCTTAGGAAGTCTCAGTCTTGAGAGACTCGGACAGAGCATCAAACCAATAAGCTGCTGCACTAGTGACAGTAGCAATGCACACAGCAGGCTGCAATAGCAGACCTTGGTGAACATAATTCTTTTTAAGTAAGCCCTCCAACTTCTTGTCCATGGGATCTTTAAAAGCACAACTATCCTCAATGGGAATAGTAGTTTGCTTGGCTGAGGTGGAAATAGCCCCTTCTACCTTAGGAACCGTTTGCCAAGCTTCCCTGACAGAGTCAGCTATAGGAAACATCTTTTTGAAAATAGGAGATGGAGAGAAGGGAATACTTGGTCTCTCCCATTCCTTAGAAACAATCTCTGAAGCTCGCTTAGGAACTGGAAAAACATCTGAGTAAGAAGGAACTTCGAAATATCTGTCCAATTTACCCGACTTTGCAGGAGCGAACACTACTGTGGAATTACAGTCGTCTAAAGTAACCAAAACCTCCCTGAGTAACAACCTCTGAATCAGTCAAAGGCAATGAAATCTCTAAATCTGAAATTTCGCCTTCTGATAGAACCTCTATACCCTCCATCTCAGTTCCCTGGGAGGGTACATTTGAGATTGCCATCAGAAACCTCACTGATAACATGATTGTCTTTCCTCTTACGTTTGCCTTGTAGCATAGGAAAAGCAGACAATGCATCAGAAATAGTAGCAGACATAAGCACAGCTATGTCCTTTAAGGTAACTCCAGCAGGCGCTAGAGCAGAAGTACAGGGTACTGCTTGTGCGGGCGTTAAAGTTTGGGACGCTTGGGGAGAAAGCTGCGGCATATTCTGAATCTCGTCAGATTCCTGAGAAGCATCCGCTTTTGAAATATTTTGTTCATGAGAAATCTTCTCTCTATAACTTAAAGCCCTCTCAATACATGAGGGACAAAAAGGAATTGGTGGTTCCACATTGGCATCCAAACACATGGAGCAAGTAACGTTTTGCACAGCTCCTATGTCCATGTTGAAGCACAGTAGAATAACAATGTAGTAAAACTTTACACAAAAAAAATCTTATTACAATAAACTGTTACTGGCCCTTTAAAATTTAAAAATAAACATTTTTACTGCAGGGAGAAAGAATGTAAAGAATTTAAACAGATTAATTTAACTCAAATAATTTTGAAATGCCTGAAAAGGATACTGTGACTTTAAATTTTAAATGGAAACTAATTTTCCTGTCTACAGAGAAAAAAACGTATCCTCCGTTTCAGACACCACTTCGCCTCAGCAGCTCTGCTGAGGCGCCTACCTGAAAACCGGTTCCACTGCTATATCCCCAGCGATGCAGATGATAAGGGCTCTATAGCGCTAAAGAACCGCGTGCTAAAATAAAAAGACCATGCGGTTCTAGTGCGATGCTGATTCTCTCTCTACCGACACACAGCTAACCCAGTACAGAGCTCCGTGCACCATAACAAGGCTGAAAACTGCGCAGCGTAATTAGCAAGCATGCAAAAACAATAGTCCCGCCCATCGTGGGCATTAGTCAATACACAGAACCCGACTGGCTTCACTTAGTTAAAACAAAAACGATAGTGAAAAAACATAATTTATGCTTACCTGATAAATTTATTTCTCTTGTAGTGTATTCAGTCCACGGGTCATCATTACTTATGGAATATATTCCCTTCCCAACAGGAAGTTGCAAGAGGATCACCCAAGCAGAGCTGCTATATAGCTCCTCCCCTCACATGTCATATTCAGTCATTCGACCGAAACTAGACGAGAAAGGAGAAACTATAGGGTGCAGTGGTGACTGGAGTATTAATTAAAATTTAGAACTGCCTTAAAAAGACAGGGCGGGCCGTGGACTGAATACACTACAAGAGAAATAAATGTATCAGGTAAGCATAAATTATGTTTTCTCTTGTTAAGTGTATTCAGTCCACGGGTCATCATTACTTATGGGATACCAATACCAAAGCTAAAGTACACGGATGATGGGAGGGACAAGGCAGGAACTTAAACGGAAGGAACCACTGCCTGTAGAACCTTTCTCCCAAAAACAGCCTCCGAAGAAGCAAAAGTGTCAAATTTGTAAAATTTGTAAAAGGTGTGAAGCGAAGACCAAGTTGCCGCCTTGCAAATCTGTTCAACAGAGGCCTCATTCTTAAAGGCCCAGGTGGAAGCCACAGCTCTAGTGGAATGAGCTGTAATTCTTTCAGGGGGCTGCTGTCCAGCAGTCTCATAGGCTAAACGTATTACGCTACGAAGCCAAAAGGAGAGAGAGGTTGCCGAAGCTTTTTGACCTCTCCTCTGTCCAGAGTAAACGACAAGCAGGGAAGAAGTTTGACGAAAATCTTTAGTTGCCTGTAAATAGAATTTCAGGGCACGGACTACGTCCAGATTATGCAAAAGTTGTTCCTTCTTTGAAGAAGGATTAGGACATAATGAAGGAACAACAATCTCTTGATTGATATTCCTGTTAGAAACTACCTTAGGTAAAAAAACAGGTTTAGTACGTAGAACTACCTTGTCTGAATGGAAAATCAGGTAAGGAGAATCACAATGTAAGGCAGATAACTCCGAGACTCTTCAAGCCGAGGAAATAGCCATCAAAAACAGAACTTTCCAAGATAAAAGTTTAATATCAATGGAATGAAGGGGTTCAAACGGAACTCCTTGAAGAACTTTAAGAACCAAATTTAAGCTCCACGGGGGAGCAACAGTTTTAAACACAGGCTTAATCCTAGCCAAAGCCTGACAAAAAGCCTGGACGTCTGGAACTTCTGCCAGACGCTTGTGCAAAAGAATAGACAGAGCAGAGATCTGTCCCTTTAACGAACTAGCTGATAAGCCCTTTTCCAAACCCTCTTGGAGAAAGGACAATATCCTAGGAATCCTAACCTTACTCCATGAGTAACTCTTGGATTCGCACCAATACAGGTATTTACGCCATATCTTACGGTAGATTTTGCTGGTAACAGGCTTTCATGCCTGTATTAAGGTATCAATAACTGACTCGGAGAAGCCACGCTTTGATAGGATCAAGCGTTCAATCTCCATGCAGTCAGTCTCAGAGAAATTAGATTTGGATGATTGAAAGGACCTTGCATTAGAAGGTCTTGCCTCAGAGGTAGAGTCCATGGTGGACAGGACGACATGTCCACTAGGTCTGCATACCAGGTCCTGCGTGGCCACGCAGGCGCTATCAGAATCACCGATGCTCTCTCCTGTTTGATCTTGGCAATCAGTCGAGGGAGCAGAGGAAACGGTGGAAACACATAAGCCAGGTTGAAGAACCAAGGAGCTGCTAGAGCATCTATCAGCGTCGCTCCTGGGTCCCTGGACCTGGATCCGTAACGAGGAAGCTTGGCGTTCTGGCGAGACGACATGAGATCCAGTTCTGGTTTGCCCCAACGATGGACCAGTTGAGCAAACACCTCCGGATGGAGTTCCCACTCCCCCTTAGAAAATCCGCCTCCCAGTTCTCCACGCCTGGGATGTGGATCGCTGACAAGTGGCAAGAGTGAGACTCTGCCCAGCGAATTATCTTTGAGACTTCTAACATCACTAGGGAACTCCTGGTTCCCCCTTGATGGTTGATGTAAGCCACAGTCGTGATGTTGTCCGACTGAAATCTGATGAACCTCAGTGTTGCTAACTGAGGCCAAGCTAGAAGAGCATTGAATATTGCTCTTAACTCCAGAATATTTATTGGGAGGAGTTTCTCCTCCTGAGTCCACTATCCCTGAGCCTTCAGGGAGTTCCAGACTGCGCCCCAGCCTAGAAGACTGGCATCTGTTGTTACAATCGTCCAATCTGGCCTGCGAAAGGTCATGCCCTTGGACAGATGGACCAGAGATAACCACCAGAGAAGAGAATCTCTGGTCTCTTGATCCAGATTTAGTAGGGGGGATAAATCTGAGTAATCCCCATTCCACTGGCCTAACATGCACAATTGCAGCGGTCTGAGATGCAGGCGCGCAAATGGCACTATGTCCATTGCCGCTACCATTAAGCCGATTACTTCCATGCACTGAGCTACTGACGGGCGTGGAATGGAATGAAGGACACGGCAAGCATTTAGAAGTTTTGATAACCTGGTCTCCGTCAGGTAAATTTTCATTTCTACAGAATCTATCAGAGTCCCTAGGAAGGAGACTCTTGTGAGAGGTGACAGAACTCTTTTCCCCGTTCACCTTCCACCCATGCAACCTCAGAAAGGCCAGAACTATCTCTGTATGAGACTTGGCAATTTGAAAGCTTGACGCCTGTATCAGGATGTCGTCTAGATGCGGAGCTACCGCTATACCTCGTGGTCTTAGAACTGCCAGAAGTGAGCCCAGAACCTTTGTAAAGATTCTCGGGGCCGTGGCTAACCCGAAGGGGAGAGCTACAAATTGGTAATGCCTGTCTAGAAAGGCAAAGCTTAGGAACCGATGATGATCTTTGTGAATCGGTATGTGAAGGTAGGCATCCTTTAAGTCCACTGTGGTCATGTACTGACCTTCTTGGATCATGGGTAGGATGGTCCGAATAGTTTCCATTTTGAATGATGGAACTCTTAGGAATTTGTTTAAGATCTTTAGGTCCAAAATTGGTCTGAAGGTACCCTCTTTCTTGGGAACCACAAACAGATTTGAATAGAATCCCTGCCCTTGTTCCGTCCGCGGAACTGGGTGGATCACCCCCATTACTAGGAGGTCTTGTACGCAGCGTAGGAATGCCTCTTTCTTTATCTGGTTTTCTGATAACCTCGAAAGATGAAATCTCCCTTGAGGAGGAGAAGCCTTGAAGTCCAGAAGATATCCCTGAGATATGATCTCCAACGCCCAGGGATCCTGGACATCTCTTGCCCACGCCTGGGCGAAGAGAGAAAGTCTGCCCCCCACTAGATCCGTTTCCGGATAGGGGGCCAACCCTTCAATGTGTTATAAAAAAGGGTGTGATAAAAAATGTGTCCTAAAAAAAAATAGATCCTAATACTGGTGGGATAAATAACTCCAAAGAAATTGTGTATAATTCCAAGTATATCCAAAATGTGAATGTGTAAAGTGCTGGGTTGATGTTCCTCATCTTAGAAGGTTTATCAAATGTATTGGGATATCCTCCTGTACCTAAAAGAGTGTACAGAAAATAGACATAGTGCAATAAAATCACTTAAAAATGGCAACAAAAGTATTCTACTCACCAGATAATATTCTGAGCTGCAATACCAGTATATAGCCAACGCGTTTCGGTCCTCAGGGACCTTTCTCAAGACTGGTAGCAGCTGTCTGGCTTCCACACCTTAAGTGTGTGTTAATAGCCAATAGGATGGTTTGTGGAAATTGCGCCAAAAAATTCGCGCCAGAAATTTGCGCCAAAAATTCGCGGTGAGATTTGCGGTTAAAATTCTCGCTAGAAATACATTTCCAAAAATTGGTTATTATATTGTCCCCCATTTCTATTTTGTTCAAATGAGTATATTGAATTTAAGGCAAAAAATTGTCCAATTTTCCTCAATGTCCGCTCACCGGATGTTTATACCGGAAGTGAGGGCCCACCGGAAGTGACGTTTATTTACGGACCGGAAGTGACACGCTTAATGTGCGTGACATCCGATTAGAAAAAATATACCATGTGTATTTGTCGGTGGGAATTCCAACTCATTTTTTGACGTATTGGGGTTAAGGTGTATTGACTTGTCAAATTGCAAGGTGGCCTAATATGTGTGTTAATGTATGTAATGGCATTGTTCCTTATAGTTGATATTACTATATAAAAACAATCTCTATATAAATGAGTTAAATTATATAAAAAAGTGTATACAAAATGTGAATAAAAATTAGTATTGGTATTAATAGCTCAGAATATCTGGTATAGAGTAAAAATACAAATACAATATAAGTCATAAATTATAGGATACAAATAAGTATATATGGATGTCCATATGTTATTGCTGTGTTAATGCTTAACATTTGTGAATAAAAAATAAAAATAGAAATATAAAAATATATATAAAAACGTTATGTTGGAGTTATATATTGCCTAATATTACGTGAACAGAGGTAGAATATACTAAAAACAGGAGTAGGATATTTATATTGCATGGTAGTCTGTTTACAACCTATTATTGTTACCTATATTTCCATCATGAGGATCTTGGTGTCCTATGCAATTTCAGGAGTCTGCCAATAGGTATGGGGGTCGCTTGTAAGTACAATTATATAAATATCTAAAAAATCTAAAAGTTATATAAAACATTGTATAAAATATATTATAAAAACTTTTGGAACCTTGATTTAAATAAAGGTTTTAAACCCCATAAAACTTTTTGAAACCATTTAAAAAACCATTTAAAAATTGCTTGGTTTTAAGATTTTTTTTTTAAAATTGTGAAAAAATTGGTTAAGAGTGGGGCTTATGTTTGAAACAGTCCACTTTCTTCCCATCAATCCATATTCTCTGGTTTTCTGGTGTCTTTTTGAGAGTTAGGAGTGAGAGTGAGTTTGTTTTTTGTTTCTCTTATAGTAGGTGGAATATTTCCGTATTGCTGTTTAGACCTTTGGGGAAGATGCAGTCTAGTAGGAAGATCCACTTTGATTCTACTTTCAGAAGTTGTTTTTCCAAATCCCCTCCTCTCCATTTTTTGGTGGGTCTACTGATGCCCATATATTTGAACGTTTTGTTGCTTCCTTTGTGTTTTTCTTTAAAATGTTTGTATAGTGGAAAATCTTCCTTTCCCCATTTTATCTGTAAAAGATGCTCGCGGATTCTGTCTCGCAGTTTCCTTGATGTTTGCCCTACATATTGTAGTCCGCATCCACATTCAATTAGATATATGATGCCTGAATCCTGGCATCTAATCATCTCTTTCATATTAAAGGACTCCTGTGTTATATTGGATTTGAATGTGTTACTCTTCTTGCCATGTTCGCAAGCCTTGCATGAGAGGCAAGGAAAGAAACCTTTAAGTTGTTTCCCATGTAGATCTTTCATTGTGGTTTTCCTAGTTACTTTGGGGACACTAGGAGCGATAATTGTTTTAATGTTTTTTGTTTTTCTGTAAATGAATGTTGGGGATTCCTTTAGATCTTTCCCAATTATATTGTCCTCTTTCAGAAAGTGCCAGTGCTTCTTTATTATCTTTTCGATTAGAAACCTATTTTCGCTGTATTCAGAGATGAAAGGTACCTGTATGGTGATGTCCCTTTCTGGAGTCTTGTCCTTGTTTTTGTATTTCAGCATAGACCCTCTATCCATTTTCTCCACTTCTTTGATCGTTCTGTTTATGGTTTCCGCATCGTATCCTCTGTCCACGAATCTTTCTTTTAGAATTTTTGACTGTTCTTTCCATTTTCCTCTGTCCGAACAATTCTTTCTGATCCTCATTAACTGTCCTTTCGGGATGTTTGATTTCCATCTTTGATGGTGGCAGCTGGTCTGATGTAGTTGCTACAATCCACATCCTTAAAGTACGTAGAAGTAGACACTCTTCCTTCTTTTATCGTTATGTCTAAGTCCAGAAAGTGGATATTTTTCTTACTTATCTCGTACGTGAATTTCAAGTTCATGGTGTTATTATTCATCACATTAATAGTGTGTTGGAGGTCTTCCACAGAACCTCTCCATATAATGAGGATGTCATCTATGTATCTTTTGTACAGGACCAGGTCTGCGCCTGCTGGGCAGGAGTCCCAAAAAAGGTTCTCCCATTTACCCATATATAAGTTGGCATAGCTAGGCGCAAACCTGGTCCCCATAGCTGTTCCGCATATCTGGTTGTAGAACACTCCTCTGTCGTTGAAGTAGTTATGGCTGAGGATATAGGAGATACCCTCCACAACAAACTCCCTTTGTTCCTGACTCAATTCATTGTCCTTTTTCATGAAGTGTTCCACTGCTTCTAAACCCAAATCATGTGGGATACTCGTATAAAGAGCAGTGACATCACAGGTAGCTAATATGTATTGGTCGTCCCATTCCAGACTATTGAGTAGGTTCAGGACTTCTGTAGAGTCCTTAAGATAGGAAGGTAGTTGTTGTACATGTTTCTGAAGTCTTCTATCAATGTATTCTGATAGGTTGCAGGTGATGGAACCAATGCCGGATATGATCGGCCTTCCAGGGGGGTTATCCAACCTTTTGTGTATTTTAGGAAGGTAATAGAATACAGGTATCCTTGGATGTTTCATAGATATATACCTGTATTCCTGATTGTTGATAATGCCTCTCCTTTTTGCTGACAGAAGTATGGAGTCCAGTTCTTCTTTATATCTTCTTGTGGGATCTGAGTTTAGGACTTCATAGGTCTCAGAATCTCCCAAAATCCTGTCTGATTCTTTGTTGTAGTCTATTTTATTTAGGATTACAATACCCCCTCCCTTGTCAGTCGATTTTACTACAATGTCTTTGTTGTCTTCTAGACTCTTGATGGTGTTTGTTTGTGTCTTGGTCATATTTTGGTGGAACTTCCTAATGTTGTTGTTGTTTAATCTCTTTATGTCATCACATACTACATTTTCAAATGTTTCGATGTGAGGTCCTTTATGTGAAATGGGGAAGAAAGTGGACTTTGGTTTCAGATCTGTGTAGTTAGGTTTATCTTGTATCTGATGCCCATTCTCTCTTATATTTGTGTTTGTATTGGAATGTGAATTGGTTTTTTCTAATGCAGATTTGCAAAAAAATCTTTTGAGGGCAAGTTTTCTTACCAATTGTTTAACATGTGTATAGGTCTGGAATTTGTCCAGACCCCTTGATGGAGTATAAGGTAGACCTAAGGCCAATACTTCTTTGTCCTTATGGCTTAGATTTGTGTTGCTCAGATTGTATATCCCTCTGTTCTTTGGATCTCTTAAAACATTGTCATTAGAGCTAGTAGAGGGTAAAGTTATTTGTGCATTTTCGCATATAGTATGTGCCTGAGGTGTTGTTTGAGACTTCTTTTTTAGCCTTATCCCTGCTCTTCTGCCTCTATGGATTTTATTTTTTGACTTGAAGTTGTGAACTCTTCTACATCTTGTGTTCTGTTTTTTCTCTTTGACTGTTTGTTTCTGTCTAAGAGTGCTGGAGGACCTTCCCCTAAAAAATGTTGTTGATTATCATGATTTATGGCAGTACCTGATGATTGGGTGTTAGAATTCCTCAGGGCTGGAGGGGCAGGGCTGTTAAACATATCCATATTTCTCAGATTCTCAAATCTATTAGTATTTGGTGTGGGAGTGTCAACCCAAGTATTTCTAGATCTATTGTTGTGAGATTCCCTATGGTGATAACTCTGATTATCTCCAAAGTGTACTTTTGGGTACGTTTGTTTGTGTTTGTAACCATAGTTGTCTCTATTCTGGTAGGTGTCTCCTCTCTCATAGGATGGGAATCTAGTATGTATTGGGTTATTAAAATTGGTGGGTGATCTACCCCTAAACTCCCCACCTCTTGTTTGTACATGTTGGTATGTCCCCCTGTAATCTCTTTGTCTGAAGCGATTATCATATCCCTGATATGGGGTCCTATGATAATGTTGGTAACTTCTAAACTGGGGTGGTCTAAAATGTGGTTGTTGTGTCTGACCCCAATCTTCCATTTCTCTAGGCCTAGGATAATCTCTGTAATTCCTATGATTGTAATTTCTATTATTGTAGCTCCTAGAGTGGTATAGACCTCTGTGGTGTTGGTCTCTGGGGTTTTGATGATTTCTTTCATAGAATGTGTTATTATTCTGATTATGGGGAATAGGTTGATGATTACTATTGTCATTTTGTCCCCATTGATTATGTGGGTTTCTGATCCTTTCTCTATTCCTATTTCCCCTTGGGGCGACTTCGGTCCATTCTTCTTCTGTGTGTGTTATATTCGTCTCTATATGTGGTTCAGTCCCTAAAGTCGTATCGGACTTATTCTGAGTGGCTAGGTTTAAGTCTCTATGAATTTTCTTAGTCTTTTTGGAGATAATATCGTCTTTAATCTTTTTGATCTTAGAACATAATTGTTCCTGCTTTGTTTTAAATACACTCAGGTCTCTAATATGCTCCATCTTATTTTCTTCCTCCTTTATATTTTTATCTAGGGCTACCAAAAGATATCCTCGGTAGTCTATAATTATCTGCATCAATTTTTGTGAAATTTCTTTGATGGCTGTCTCCCATCTGTTGGCAAACTCCTGACTTTCAATATTAAATGAACAGTTCTTCTGTATCATTAAACCCTTTGGAATGATATTCAGTTCCAAACACTTCTTTAAAAAAGAGATCTCGGCAGTATATTTAGTTTCAGATACTAAGAGTTTCTCTAGGTTCTTAAAGGTCGCATCTATATCTACCACTTCTCCATCTTTATGGTTTGCATCCTTATTTAAGGCCTGGACTATATCAAAATTTATATCTGTCCTAAGGCTACTGATGGTGGATGTGGTGATGTTATTTGTAGTGGATGGATTATCTTCCATTTTATAGATTTATGTATAGATGTGAATATATTATGACCAATGATAATAGATAAGTCTAATGGACTGCAATATATTAGGCTGCTGTTAGAAAGTGGTAGGGAAAAGAGGGATTAATAGTCAAATTGATGTATATCTATCAGCGCCACAATAATACCATACAAGCTATATCTGATAATAGGCGGAGTCTCCCAACCAGACTCCAAAGTTAACAGTAAAAAGAAATGCCAAGATACAGCGCTACACTACCCCCAGATGAGGGTTTAGTTGCTAAAGATGGTGTCCACGACTAGGAATGTATATACATAAAGGTTAATATATAATATTGTATTACACAAAAAATATATATAAAACCATGTGATAAAAGTGCTTGAACAGTAAAAGAGTTAAGAATATATAAAAATACTTAAAATATAGAATGCAAATTTAAAATGTATTAAACAATCATTTTATTAACATAAACTAACAGTTCAAAATAGGTTCAACAATCTAATGGATTGTCCCATACACTGTCCAAGAAGTGATGTCCTATGTCACATACAAATAATAAAGTCCCATACCAAAATGTCCAAATCAAATGTTCAAAATAGTGTCCAAAAAATGGTGTCCAAAAAATAGTAAAATGTCCAAAGTAGGTGTAAAAAAGTTGAAAATAAAATAAAAATATAGATTATGAAAAAATAAAAATATAAAAATAATCTTAACAATGTATAAAGAATGAAAAAATATATGAGTTGTGATCAGCAACCCATATGGGAGGTATAAAATAATGTGATAGTGAATTGGTATAGTGAGGTGTACACCTAAAAAGTGTGTATAAAAATGTGTTATAAAAAAGGGTGTGATAAAAAATGTGTCATAAAAAATGTGTCCTAAAAAAATAGATCCTAATACTGGTGGGATAAATAACTCCAAAGAAATTGTGTATAATTCCAAGTATATCCAAAATGTGAATGTGTAAAGTGCTGGGTTGATGTTCCTCTTCTTAGAAGGTTTATCAAATGTATTGGGATATCCTCCTGTACCTAAAAGAGTGTACAGAAAATAGACATAGTGCAATAAAATCACTTAAAAATGGCAACAAAAGTATTCTACTCACCAGATAATATTCTGAGCTGCATCTAAGCCATAAGGACAAAGAAGTATTGGCCTTAGGTCTATCTTATGCTCCATCAAGGGGTCTGGACAAATTCCAGACCTATACACATGTTAAACAATTGGTAAGAAAACTTACCCTCAAAAGATTTTTTTGCAAATCTGCATTAGAAAAAACCAATTCACATTCCAATACAAACACAAATATAAGAGAGAATGGGCATCAGATACAAGATAAACCTAACTACACAGATCTGAAACCAAAGTCCAGTTTCTTTCCCATTTCACATAAAGGACCTCACATCGAAACATTTGAAAATGTAGTATGTGATGACATAAAGAGATTAAACAACAACAACATTAGGAAGTTCCACCAAAATATGACCAAGACACAAACAAACACCATCAAGAGTCTAGAAGACAACAAAGACATTGTAGTAAAATCGGCTGACAAGGGAGGGGGTATTGTAATCCTAAATAAAATAGACTACAACAAAGAATCAGACAGGATTTTGGGAGATTCTGAGACCTATGAAGTCCTAAACTCAGATCCCACAAGAAGATATAAAGAAGAACTGGACTCCATACTTCTGTCAGCAAAAAGGAGAGGCATTATCAACAATCAGGAATACAGGTATATATCTATGAAACATCCAAGGATACCTGTATTCTATTACCTTCCTAAAATACACAAAAGGTTGGATAACCCCCCTGGAAGGCCGATCATATCCGGCATTGGTTCCATCACCTGCAACCTATCAGAATACATCAATAGAAGACTTCAGAAACATGTACAACAACTACCTTCCTATCTTAAGGACTCTACAGAAGTCCTGAACCTACTCAATAGTCTGGAATGGGACGACCAATACATATTAGCTACCTGTGATGTCACTGCTCTTTATTCGAGTATCCCACATGATTTGGGTTTAGAAGCAGTAGAACACTTCATGAAAAAGGACAATGAATTGAGTCAGGAACAAAAGGGAGTTTGTTGTGGAGGGTATCTCCTATATCCTCAGCCATAACTACTTCAACGACAGAGGAGTGTTCTACAACCAGATATGCGGAACAGCTATGGGGACCAGGTTTGCGCCTAGCTATGCCAACTTATATATGGGTAAATGGGAGAACCTTTTTTGGGACTCCTGCCCAGCAGGCGCAGACCTGGTCCTGTACAAAAGATACATAGATGACATCCTCATTATATGGAGAGGTTCTGTGGAAGACCTCCAACACACTATTAATGTGATGAATAATAACACCATGAACTTGAAATTCACGTACGAGATAAGTAAGAAAAATATCCACTTTCTGGACTTAGACATAACGATAAAAGAAGGAAGAGTGTCTACTTCTACGTACTTTAAGGATGTGGATTGTAGCAACTACATCCATCAGACCAGCTGCCACCATCAAAGATGGAAATCAAACATCCCGAAAGGACAGTTAATGAGGATCAGAAAGAATTGTTCGGACAGAGGAAAATGGAAAGAACAGTCAAAAATTCTAAAAGAAAGATTCGTGGACAGAGGATACGATGCAGAAACCATAAACAGAACGATCAAAGAAGTGGAGAAAATGGATAGAGGGTCTATGCTGAAATACAAAAACAAGGACAAGACTCCAGAAAGGGACATCACCATACAGGTACCTTTCATCTCTGAATACAGCGAAAATAGGTTTCTAATCGAAAAGATAATAAAGAAGCACTGGCACTTTCTGAAAGAGGACAATATAATTGGGAAAGATCTAAAGGAATCCCCAACATTCATTTACAGAAAAACAAAAAACATTAAAACAATGATCGCTCCTAGTGTCCCCAAAGTAACTAGGAAAACCACAATGAAAGATCTACATGGGAAACAACTTAAAGGTTTCTTTCCTTGCCTCTCATGCAAGGCTTGCGAACATGGCAAGAAGAGTAACACATTCAAATCCAATATAACACAGGAGTCCTTTAATATGAAAGAGATGATTAGATGCCAGGATTCAGGCATCATATCTAATTGAATGTGGATGCGGACTACAATATGTAGGGCAAACATCAAGGAAACTGCGAGACAGAATCCGCGAGCATCTTTTACAGATAAAATGGGGAAAGGAAGATTTTCCACTATACAAACATTTTAAAGAAAAACACAAAGGAAGCAACAAAACGTTCAAATATATGGGCATCAGTAGACCCACCAAAAATTGGAGAGGAGGGGATTTTGAAAAACAACTTCTGAGAGTAGAATCAAAGTGGATCTTCCTACTAGACTGCATCTTCCCCAAAGGTCTAAACAGCAATATGGAAATATTCCACCTACTATAAGAGAAACAAAAAACATAATTTATGCTTACCTGATAAATTCCTTTCTTCTGTAGTGTGATCAGTCCACGGGTCATCATTACTTCTGGGATATTACTCCTCCCCAACAGGAAGTGCAAGAGGATTCACCCAGCAGAGCTGCATATAGCTCCTCCCCTCTACGTCACTCCCAGTCATTCGACCAAGGACCAACGAGAAAGGAAAAGCCAAGGGTGAAGTGGTGACTGGAGTATAAATTAAAAAATATTTACCTGCCTTAAAAACAGGGCGGGCCGTGGACTGATCACACTACAGAAGAAAGGAATTTATCAGGTAAGCATAAATTATGTTTTCTTCTGTTAAGTGTGATCAGTCCACGGGTCATCATTACTTCTGGGATACCAATACCAAAGCAAAAGTACACGGATGACGGGAGGGATAGGCAGGCTCTTTATACAGAAGGAACCACTGCCTGAAGAACCTTTCTCCCAAAAATAGCCTCCGATGAAGCAAAAGTGTCAAATTTGTAAAATTTGGAAAAAGTATGAAGCGAAGACCAAGTTGCAGCCTTGCAAATCTGTTCAACAGAGGCCTCATTCTTGAAGGCCCAAGTGGAAGCCACAGCTCTAGTAGAATGAGCTGTAATTCTTTCAGGAGGCTGCTGTCCAGCAGTCTCATAAGCTAAACGAATTATGCTACGAAGCCAAAAAGAAAGAGAGGTAGCGGAAGCTTTTTGACCTCTCCTCTGCCCAGAGTAAATGACAAACAGAGAAGACGTTTGTCGAAATTCCTTAGTTGCCTGTAAGTAAAATTTTAGAGCACGGACTACATCCAGGTTGTGCAGTAGACGTTCCTTCTTTGAAGAAGGATTTGGGCATAAAGAAGGAACAACAATCTCTTGATTGATATTCCTGTTAGTAACTACCTTAGGTAAGAACCCAGGTTTAGTACGCAGGACTACCTTATCCGAATGAAAAATCAAATAAGGAGAATCACAATGTAAGGCTGATAATTCAGAGACTCTTCGAGCCGAGGAAATAGCCATTAAAAATAGAACTTTCCAAGATAACAACTTTATATCAATGGAATGAAGGGGTTCAAACGGAACGCCCTGTAAAACATTAAGAACAAGGTTTAAACTCCATGGTGGAGCAACAGTTTTAAACACAGGCTTAATTCTGGCCAAAGCCTGACAAAAAGCCTGGACGTCAGGAACTTCTGACAGACGTTTGTGTAACAGAATGGACAGAGCTGAGATCTGTCCCTTTAATGAACTAGCAGATAAACCCTTTTCTAAACCTTCTTGTAGAAAAGACAATATCCTAGGAATCCTAACCTTACTCCAAGAGTAACCTTTGGATTCACACCAATATAGGTATTTACGCCATATCTTATGGTAAATCTTTCTGGTAACAGGTTTCCTAGCCTGTATTAAGGTATCAATAACTGACTCAGAAAATCCACGTCTTGATAAAATCAAGCGTTCAATTTCCAAGCAGTCAGCTTCAGAGAAGTTAGATTTTGATGTTTGAAGGGACCCTGTATCAGAAGGTCCTGTTTCAGAGGTAGAGACCAAGGTGGACAGGATGACATGTCCACCAGGTCTGCATACCAAGTCCTGCGTGGCCACGCAGGTGCTATTAGAATCACTGATGCTCTCTCTTGTTTGATTCTGGCAATCAATCGAGGAAGCAACGGGAAGGGTGGAAACACGTAAGCCATCCTGAAGTCCCAAGGTGCTGTCAGAGCATCTATCAGGACTGCTCCTGGATCCCTGGATCTGGACCCGTAACGAGGAAGCTTGGCGTTCTGTCGAGACGCCATGAGATCTATCTCTGGTTTGCCCCAACGTCGAAGTATTTGGGCAAAGACCTCCGGATGAAGTTCCCACTCCCCCGGATGAAAAGTCTGACGACTTAAGAAATCCGCCTCCCAGTTCTCCACTCCCGGGATGTGGATTGCTGACAGGTGGCAAGAGTGAGACTCTGCCCAGCAAATTATCTTTGATACTTCCATCATAGCTAGGGAGCTTCTTGTCCCTCCCTGATGGTTGATGTAAGCTACAGTCGTGATGTTGTCCGACTGAAACCTGATGAACCCCCGAGTTGTCAACTGGGGCCAAGCCAGGAGGGCATTGAGAACTGCTCTCAATTCCAGAATGTTTATTGGCAGGAGACTCTCCTCCTGACTCCATTGTCCCTGAGCCTTCAGAGAATTCCAGACGGCACCCCAACCTAGAAGGCTGGCGTCTGTTGTTACAATTGTCCAGTCTGGTCTGCTGAATGGCATCCCCCTGGACAGATGTGGCCGAGAAAGCCACCATAGAAGAGAATTTCTGGTCTCTTGATCCAGATTCAGAGAAGGGGATAAGTCTGAGTAATCCCCATTCCACTGACTTAGCATGCACAGTTGCAGTGGTCTGAGGTGTAAGCGTGCAAAGGGTACTATGTCCATTGCCGCTACCATTAAGCCGATTACCTCCATGCATTGAGCCACTGACGGGTGTTGAATGGAATGAAGGGTGCGGCAAGCACTATGAAGTCTTACAAGCAAAGAGTGTGCAAGCTGGAAATAAGTGTGTCTCAGATTTGCCAACCTCCTGATTGCTTCATTCACCACCTGAGCAATCGATTAGGGTATCTAAAAAATATACAAAGTTTTGGAAGTGGCGCCAGTCAAGGCTCTCTGAATATTAAGAATAAAAAATGTAGTTTACTAAGATCTAGGTATATAAATAAAGCAAATTGCTACAGCTGTAAGTTTGTATGAAATAAAATACAATTTATTAATACATTGGATAATCGCAATCAGTGAAAAAATAAATAAAAATTAAGTCACTATTTATAACTTCAATCAGTCACTATCTGAGGACACCGGTGTCTATTCTAAAACTTCATTAGTAAAATGCATTGAAAAGTACAATTGACCAAATCAATAAAACAATCCTTGGAGTTAGGTGGACAAGAGTTAAACTGCAGGCATCTAGTTTATAACGATCAAGCACGCAGAAAGTTTCTTTCAATCAAGACAGCATCAGGTTGCTATCAATCATGCAGGTAAAAAGTTCAGTGTTAGATGTAGGTTTCAAATTTAGCGGTTATTTAGACAGCTGTTCTTATTTCTCTTTCACTCTGCCTCTTCAGCACGCCCTCCTTACAATTCTCTCCTACCCGGAATTCCGGTGTGGGCTGTAGCAAGCTACGGCAGGCAGTTGTGTCTCTTAAAAATTAAGTTGTATTGCTGTTTGATTTTCTTTTAAGTGTGCACACTTACGGTTTTCCGGTCTTCACTCCTACCGTCTGCTCAGCAATGTTTTGCAATGTTTCCTCTTGTGCTGGCTTGACGGTCCTGGGAGCCTCACAATCTCTGTGTCTTCTCCAAATGAACTGGATACTGGTGTGGTTTCGTTTCTACGCGTTTCAGCTCTCCAGGGAGCCTTTGTCAAGAATACCTTCCACCAGCTGTGTTGCCTTTTTTATACTCTTTTCTTTTGTTAACCCTTTCTTGGTATTTAGTGGTTTCTTTATCCTATTGTTTGTATTTTTATATTCATATATATAAGAAGTCCATCTCTTGTCATTTTCCTGTTCAATGGTCATAATATTTCATTACACATTCATTAAAAAATATATATATATATTTAAATTTCACAGAATGTATCTAAGCACTGTTAAAGGAAATCATTGGTTATACTGTAAAAACAAACATTTGTCGCCTAGCAATTCACTTTATAAGATATCCAAATCTTATTTAGCAGTTAAAAATTTATCCGTAAAAAATTTATATAGGGTTTATAGTTAATTAACGTTTTATAAAATTCAAAAAAATTCAAAAAAAAAAATATATTATTCAAAAAGTGGCCATATTCGAACCTGGAACCTAGTGCTTTGAAGTCCAATGCCTTAACCATTAGGCTATGGATGATTATTATATCATTGCTTGGTATAGGGGAATCATATATTTCATCTAGTCCTCACTTAATGAAAAAACTTTAAGCTCAATTTAACTGGATTCGAACTCCTGGTTTTATACGGACGCCTTAACCACTAAGCTAATTGAATAGTTGGTATAGCAGTCTTGTTAATAAATGGTTTCATTTCGGTTAGTTTAAACGATTATTTCTCCTCACTCTCTATAAATGTTAAAATATCTCAAATAGTTCATAGGTTAGAGACTAATAATTAGACTTAAATAATTTTAATTTTACAATGAAGTTTTAATATTTTTTAAATTATGACTATGTATTTTAGTCAAAATTCTGACCAGATTCGAACTCAGGATCTTAAGCTTCAGAGACCACATACTTAACCATTCAGCTATAGCCACTCAGTCTTAGCTGTTTATATATAAAAAAGATTCTAATCTCTTATTTAATCCTCACCATGCAAAAAGTTATTCTTTTTATTATTCTTGTTTAGTCAATACCACTAATTTATGGTTCAGTCACATTGTAGCATATATATGATGTTGATATCTGTACATCTTATAATGTCGCTTATCTTTATAACCCTTCCATCTTTCTCGGATTTAACCTGTTTAAGTTTAGTGCTATTCTTACACGCCTTACATTGGTGGCAGGGGAAGAAGCCTTCAATCCTTTCTCCTTCTAATGTCCTATAACCTCTCTTACACATTTTAGTATCTCCTTTAAACTCACTGGGGGCTAATATTGATTTCAAGTTCTTTGCCTTTCTATAAATAAATCTAGGATTCCTTCCTAGATTCGGCCCTATTAGGGGATCTTTTAATAGAAGATGCCAATGTTTTTGGACTATATTTTGAAATAGTTTATGTTGTGCAGAATATGTTGTAATTACTGGTATATCGAGTGTTTCATTATACCTTTCATTTCGGGGTTTTTCTCTTTTAACTAGTAGTCCCTCTCGATCTGTATTTTTTATATCCTCCACCATATCTTGGATTTTATTGGTGTTATAGCCTTTCTGTCCAAATCTTTGTATAAGTACTTCGGATTGTTCCTCAAAATCTTTAACATCCGTGCAATTCCTTCTAATTCGCATTAGCTGGCCTTTCGGTATATTATTTTTCCATTTACTATGATGGCAACTGGCCGCGTCTATGTAATTATTGGAGTCGACTTTTTTAAAAAAAGTCTTTGTTTTCATTTCATCATTTTGTATCTCTATCTCTACGTCTAAATAGTTAATTTTAAGGTTACTAAACTCATAAGTAAATTGTAAGCCAAATCTATTGGTATTTAAATCATCAATAAACAAATCTAACAGCTCCGTGTCATCAATGTAGACGCTACATTGATGACCTGTTTTTTATTTGGATGGGGGACACGGAGCTGTTAGATTTGTTTATTGATGATTTAAATACCAATAGATTTGGCTTACAATTTACTTATGAGTTTAGTAACCTTAAAATTAACTATTTAGACGTAGAGATAGAGATACAAAATGATGAAATGAAAACAAAGACTTTTTTTAAAAAAGTCGACTCCAATAATTACATAGACGCGGCCAGTTGCCATCATAGTAAATGGAAAAATAATATACCGAAAGGCCAGCTTATGCGAATTAGAAGGAATTGCACGGATGTTAAAGATTTTGAGGAACAATCCGAAGTACTTATACAAAGATTTGGACAGAAAGGCTATAACACCAATAAAATCCAAGATATGGTGGAGGATATAAAAAATACAGATCGAGAGGGACTACTAGTTAAAAGAGAAAAACCCCGAAATGAAAGGTATAATGAAACACTCGATATACCAGTAATTACAACATATTCTGCACAACATAAACTATTTCAAAATATAGTCCAAAAACATTGGCATCTTCTATTAAAAGATCCCCTAATAGGGCCGAATCTAGGAAGGAATCCTAGATTTATTTATAGAAAGGCAAAGAACTTGAAATCAATATTAGCCCCCAGTGAGTTTAAAGGAGATACTAAAATGTGTAAGAGAGGTTATAGGACATTAGAAGGAGAAAGGATTGAAGGCTTCTTCCCCTGCCACCAATGTAAGGCGTGTAAGAATAGCACTAAACTTAAACAGGTTAAATCCGAGAAAGATGGAAGGGTTATAAAGATAAGCGACATTATAAGATGTACAGATATCAACATCATATATATGCTACAATGTGACTGTAATTTGAGATACTTTGGACAGACAGGACGAAAACTAAAAGACCGTATACGGGAACATCTTCTTGCGATTGAGCATGAGAGAGAAGATACAGTCTTGTATAAACATTTTAAAGAGGTCCATAGGGGTAATACAGGAGCCCTCAAATTTTGGGGAATTAAAAAAGTAACGTTGGATGGAAGGAGAGGGAATCTTACAAAGAAATTATTAAAACAGGAAGCTGAATTCATTTACAACTTTGGGACATTACACCCTAAAGGTCTAAACAGTGAAATGGACATAAACTCTTTCATTTAACTAAATTATGCTTTGATGAGTATTAATATATAACCTGACTGTACTATAGTTATCATCCACATACAATACACAGATTAGCTAAGTAACACCGCATTGTTTGAGGGTTTATAAGATTTAAATAACATCTGTAATACCAGATTCCCTGTGATACAAAAAGCCACGAGACCTAGCCAAACAAGCTAAGATTTAGTAAGGAGAGACAATTGCCCCTAAAGAACCATAAATTAGTGGTATTGACTAAACAAGAATAATAAAAAGAATAACTTTTTGCATGGTGAGGATTAAATAAGAGATTAGAATCTTTTTTATATATAAACAGCTAAGACTGAGTGGCTATAGCTGAATGGTTAAGTATGTGGTCTCTGAAGCTTAAGATCCTGAGTTCGAATCTGGTCAGAATTTTGACTAAAATACATAGTCATAATTTAAAAAATATTAAAACTTCATTGTAAAATTAAAATTATTTAAGTCTAATTATTAGTCTCTAACCTATGAACTATTTGAGATATTTTAACATTTATAGAGAGTGAGGAGAAATAATCGTTTAAACTAACCGAAATGAAACCATTTATTAACAAGACTGCTATACCAACTATTCAATTAGCTTAGTGGTTAAGGCGTCCGTCAGAGATAGTATAAAACCAGGAGTTCGAATCCAGTTAAATTGAGCTTAAAGTTTTTTCATTAAGTGAGGACTAGATGAAATATATGATTCCCCTATACCAAGCAATGATATAATAATCATCCATAGCCTAATGGTTAAGGCATTGGACTTCAAAGCACTAGGTTCCAGGTTCGAATATGGCCACTTTTTGAATAATATATTTTTTTTTGAATTTTTTTGAATTTTATAAAACATTAATTAACTATAAACCCTATATAAATTTTTTACGGATAAATTTTTAACTGCTAAATAAGATTTGGATATCTTATAAAGTGAATTGCTAGGCGACAAATGTTTGTTTTTACAGTATAACCAATGATTTCCTTTAACAGTGCTTAGATACATTCTGTGAAATTTAAATATATATATATATTTTTTAATGAATGTGTAATGAAATATTATGACCATTGAACAGGAAAATGACAAGAGATGGACTTCTTATATATATGAATATAAAAATACAAACAATAGGATAAAGAAACCACTAAATACCAAGAAAGGGTTAACAAAAGAAAAGAGTATAAAAAAGGCAACACAGCTGGTGGAAGGTATTCTTGACAAAGGCTCCCTGGAGAGCTGAAACGCGTAGAAACGAAACCACACCAGTATCCAGTTCATTTGGAGAAGACACAGAGATTGTGAGGCTCCCAGGACCGTCAAGCCAGCACAAGAGGAAACATTGCAAAACATTGCTGAGCAGACGGTAGGAGTGAAGACCGGAAAACCGTAAGTGTGCACACTTAAAAGAAAATCAAACAGCAATACAACTTAATTTTTAAGAGACACAACTGCCTGCCGTAGCTTGCTACAGCCCACACCGGAATTCCGGGTAGGAGAGAATTGTAAGGAGGGCGTGCTGAAGAGGCAGAGTGAAAGAGAAATAAGAACAGCTGTCTAAATAACCGCTAAATTTGAAACCTACATCTAACACTGAACTTTTTACCTGCATGATTGATAGCAACCTGATGCTGTCTTGATTGAAAGAAACTTTCTGCGTGCTTGATCGTTATAAACTAGATGCCTGCAGTTTAACTCTTGTCCACCTAACTCCAAGGATTGTTTTATTGATTTGGTCAATTTTAGTGATTTGGTCAATTGTACTTTTCAATGCATTTTACTATGAAGTCTTGTTAGCCTGTCCTCTGTCAGGTAAATCTTCATTTCTACAGAATCTATAAGAGTCCCCAGGAAGGGAACTCTTGTGAGTGGAACGAGTGAACTTTTCTTTTCGTTCACCTTCCATCCATGTGACCTTAGAAATGCCAGCACTAACTCTGTATGAGACTTGGCAGTTTGAAAGCTTGAAGCTTGTATCAGAATGTCGTCTAGGTATGGAGCTACCGAGATTCCCCGCGGTCTTAGTACCGCCAGAAGAGCACCCAGAACCTTTGTGAAGATTCTTGGAGCTGTAGCCAATCCGAATGGAAGAGCCACAAACTGGTAATGCCTGTCTAGGAAGGCAAACCTTAGGTACCGATAATGATCTTTGTGAATCGGTATGTGAAGGTAAGCATCTTTTAAATCTACAGTGGTCATGTATTGACCCTCTTGGATCATAGGTAAAATTGTCCGAATAGTCTCCATCTTGAACGATGGAACTCTTAGGAATTTGTTTAGGATCTTTAAGTCCAGGATTGGTCTGAAAGTTCCCTCTTTTTTGGGAACCACAAACAGATTTGAGTAAAACCCCTGTCCCTGTTCCGATCGTGGAACTGGATGGATTACTCCCATTAACAAGAGCTCTTGTACGCAGCGTAGAAACGCCTCTTTCTTTGTCTGGATTGTTGACAATCTTGACAGATGAAATCTCTCTCTTGGAGGAGAGTATTTGAAGTCCAGAAGGTATCCCTGAGATATTATCTCTAGCGCCCAGGGATCCTGAACATCTCTTGCCCAAGCCTGGGCGAAGAGAGAAAGTCTGCCCCCCACTAGATCCGATCCCGGATCGGGGGCCCTCAATTCATGCTGTTTTAGGGGCAGCAGCAGGTTTCCTAGTCTGCTTGCCCTTGTTCCAGGACTGGTTAGGTTTCCAGCCTTGTCTGTAGCGAGCAACAGCTCCTTCCTGTTTTGGTGCAGAGGAAGTTGATGCTGCTCCTGCTTTGAAATTACGAAAGGAACGAAAATTAGACTGTCTAGTCTTGGCTTTGTCCTGAGGCAGGGCATGGCCTTTACCTCCTGTAATGTCAGCGATAATCTCTTTCAACCCGGGCCCGAATAAGGTCTGCCCTTTGAAAGGTATATTAAGCAATTTAGACTTAGAAGTAACATCAGCTGACCAGGATTTTAGCCACAGCGCCCTGCGTGCCTGAATGGCGAATCCTGAATTCTTCGCCGTAAGTTTAGTAAGATGTACTACGGCCTCCGAAATGAATGAATTAGCTAGTTTAAGGACTCTAAGCCTGTCCGTAATGTCGTCCAGAGTAGCTGAACCAATGTTCTCTTCCAGAGACTCAATCCAGAATGCCGCTGCAGCCGTGATCGGCGCAATGCATGCAAGGGGTTGCAATATAAAACCTTGTTGAACAAACATTTTCTTAAGGTAACCCTCTAACTTTTTATCCATTGGATCTGAAAAAGCACAGCTATCCTCCACCGGGATAGTGGTACGCTTAGCTAAGGTAGAAACTGCTCCCTCCACCTTAGGGACTGTTTGCCATAAGTCCCTTGTGGTGGCGTCTATTGGAAACATTTTTGTAAATATCGGAGGGGGTGAGAACGGCACACCGGGTCTATCCCACTCCTTAGTAACAATTTCAGTAAGTCTCTTAGGTATAGGAAAAACCTCAGTACTCGTCGGTACCGCAAAATATTTATCCAACCTACACATTTTCTCTGGTATTGCAACTGTGTTACAATCATTCAGAGCCGCTAACACCTCCCCTAGTAATACACGGAGGTTTTCCAGTTTAAATTTAAAATTTGAAATATCTGAATCCAGTCTGTTTGGATCAGAACCGTCACCCACAGAATGAAGTTCTCGGTCCTCATGTTCTGCCACCTGTGACGCAGTGTCTGACATGGCCCTAATATTATCAGCGCACTCTGTTCTCACCCCAGAGTGATCACGCTTACCTCTTAGTTCTGGTAATTTAGCCAAAACCTCAGTCATAACAGTAGCCATATCCTGTAATGTGATTTGTAATGGCCGCCCAGATGTACTCGGCGCTACAATATCACGCACCTCCCTCTGAGCGGGAGATGTAGGTACTGACACGTGAGGCGAGTTAGTCGGCATAACTCTCCCCTCGTTGTTTGGTGAAATTTGTTCAATTTGTACAGATTGACTTTTATTTAAAGTAGCATCAATACAGTTAGTACATAAATTTCTATTGGGCTCCACTTTGGCATTGCAACAAATGACACAGGTATCATCCTCTGAATCAGACATGTTTAACACACTAGCAAATAAACTTGCAACTTGGAAATACAATTCAATTAGAATATTAAAATGTACTGTGCCTTTAAGAAGCACAGAAGATCTATGACAGTTGAAAATTAATAAATTGAAACAGTTATAGCCTCAATCCTTGTAAACAACACAACTTTAGCAAAGGTTTAATCCCATTAGCAAAGATAACAAATTCTGAAAGCAGGAAACAAATTACAGAATAAACGTTTTTTATCTCAGTCAAACTATAATTCTCACAGCTCTGCTGAGAGAAATTACCTCCCTCAAAATAAGTTTTGAAGACCCCTGAGCTCTGTAGAGATGAACCGGATCATGCAGGGAATACAATGAGTTGCTGACTGAAATATTTGATGCATAGAAAAAGCGCCAAAAAACGGCCCCTCCCCCTCACACACAGCAGTGAGGGAGAACAGAAACTGTCAGAAAAACAGATTAAGCAACTGCCAAGTGGAAAAATAGTGCCCAAACATTTATTCACACAGTACCTCAGCAAATGAAAACGATTTTACATTCCAGCAAAAACGTTAAACATAATCTCTAGTTATTAAACAGCTTTATGTATTTCTTACAGTGTAATTCTAGTGAAGTACCATTCCCCAGAATACTGAAGTGTAAAGTATACATACATGACATTATATCGGTATGGCAGGATTTTCTCATCAATTCCATTGTCAGAAAATAAAAACTGCTACATACCTCTATGCAGATTCATCTGCCCGCTGTCCCCTGATCTGAAGTTTACCTCACTCCTCAGATGGCCGAGAACAGCAATATGATCTTAACTACTCCGGCTAAAATCATAGCAAAACTCTGGTAGATTCTTCTTCAAACTCTGCCAGAGAGGTAATAACACACTCCGGTGCTATTTTAAAATAACAAACTTTTGATTGAAGATATAAAACTAAGTATAATCACCATAGTCCTCTCACACATCCTATCTAGTCGTTGGGTGCAAGAGAATGACTGGGAGTGACGTAGAGGGGAGGAGCTATATGCAGCTCTGCTGGGTGAATCCTCTTGCACTTCCTGTTGGGGAGGAGTAATATCCCAGAAGTAATGATGACCCGTGGACTGATCACACTTAACAGAAGAAAACAAACTCTCTCTCACTCCTAACTCTCAAAAAGACACCAGAAAACCAGAGAATATGGATTGATGGGAAGAAAGTGGACTGTTTCAAACATAAGCCCCACTCTTAACCAATTTTTTCACAATTTTAAAAAAATCTTAAAACCAAGCAATTTTTAAATGTTTTTTTAAATGGTTTCAAAAAGTTTTATGGGGTTTAAAACCTTTTTTTAAATTAAGGTTCCAAAAGTTTTTATAATATATTTTATACAATGTTTTATATAACTTTTAGATTTTTTAGATATTTATATAATTGTACTTACAAACGACCCCCATACCTATTGGCAGACTCCTGAAATTGCATAGGACACCAAGATCCTGATGATGGAAATATAGGTAACAATAATAGGTTGTAAACAGACTACCATGCAATATAAATATCCTACTCCTGTTTTTAGTATATTCTACTTCTGTTCACGTAATATTAGGCAATATATAACTCCAACATAACGTTTTTATATAACGTTTTTATATATATTTTTATATTTCTATTTTTTTATTCACAAATGTTAAGCATTAACACAGCAATAACATATGGACATCCATATATACTTATTTGTATCCTATAATTTATGACTTATATTGTATTTGTATTTTTACTCTATACCAGATATTCTGAGCTATTAATTCCAATACCAATTTTTATTCACATTTTTTATACACTTTTTTTAATATAATTTAACTCATTTATATAGAGATTGTTTTTATATAGTAATATCAACTATAAGGAACAATGCCATTACATACATTAACACACATATTAGGCCACCTTGCAATTTGACAAGTCAATACACCTTAACCCCAATACGTCAAAAAATGAGTTGGAATTCCCACCGACAAATACACATGGTATATTTTTTCTAATCGGATGTCACGCGCATTAAGCGTGTCACTTCCGGTCCGTAAATAAACGTCACTTCCGGTGGGCCCTCACTTCCGGTATAAACATCCGGTGAGCGGACATTGAGGAAAATTGGACAATTTTTTGCCTTAAATTCAATATACTCATTTGAACAAAATAGAAATGGGGGACAATATAATAACCAATTTTTGGAAATGTATTTCTAGCGAGAATTTTAACCGCAAATCTCACCGCAAATTTTTGGCGCGAATTTCTGGCGCAATTTCCACAAACCATCCTATTGGCTATTAACACACACTTAAGGTGTGGAAGCCAGACAGCTGCTACCAGTCTTGAGAAAGGTCCCTGAGGACCGAAACGCGTTGGCTATATACTGGTATTGCAGCTCAGAATATTATCTGGTGAGTAGAATACTTTTGTTGCCATTTTTAAGTGATTTTATTGCACTATGTCTATTTTCTGTACACTCTTTTAGGTACAGGAGGATATCTCAATACATTTGATAAACCTTCTAAGAAGAGGAACATCAACCCAGCACTTTACACATTCACATTTTGGATATACTTGGAATTATACACAATTTCTTTGGAGTTATTTATCCCACCAGTATTAGGATCTATTTTTTTAGGACACATTTTTTATGACACATTTTTTATCACACCCTTTTTTATAACACATTTTTATACACACTTTTTAGGTGTACACCTCACTATACCAATTCACTATCACATTATTTTATACCTCCCATATGGGTTGCTGATCACAACTCATATATTTTTTCATTCTTTATACATTGTTAAGATTATTTTTATATTTTTATTTTTTCATAATCTATATTTTTATTTTATTTTCCACTTTTTTACACCTACTTTGGACATTTTACTATTTTTGGACACCATTTTTTGGACACTATTTTGAACATTTGATTTGGACATTTTGGTATGGGACTTTATTATTTGTATGTGACATAGGACATCACTTTTTGGACAGTGTATGGGACAATCCATTAGATTGTTGAACCTATTTTGAACTGTTAGTTTATGTTAATAAAATGATTGTTTAATACATTTTAAATTTGCATTCTATATTTTAAGTATTTTTATATATTCTTAACTCTTTTACTGTTCAAGCACTTTTATCACATGGTTTTATATATATTTTTTGTGTAATAAAAACATAATTTATGCTTACCTGATAAATTCCTTTCTTCTGTAGTGTGATCAGTCCCCGGGTCATCATTACTTCTGGGACATTAACTCCTCCCCAACAGGAAGTGCAAGAGGATTCACCCAGCAGAGCTGCATATAGCTCCTCCCCTCTACGTCACTCCCAGTCATTCGACCAAGGACCAACGAGAAAGGAAAAGCCAAGGGTGAAGTGGTGACTGGAGTATAAATTAAAAAATATTTACCTGCCTTAAAACAGGGCGGGCCGTGGACTGATCACACTACAGAAGAAAGGAATTTATCAGGTAAGCATAAATGATGTTTTCTTCTGTTAAGTGTGATCAGTCCACGGGTCATCATTACTTCTGGGATACCAATACCAAAGCAAAAGTACACGGATGACGGGAGGGATAGGCAGGCTCTTTATACAGAAGGAACCACTGCCTGAAGAACCTTTCTCCCAAAAATAGCCTCCGATGAAGCAAAAGTGTCAAATTTGTAAAATTTGGAAAAAGTATGAAGCGAAGACCAAGTTGCAGCCTTGCAAATCTGTTCAACAGAGGCCTCATTCTTGAAGGCCCAAGTGGAAGCCACAGCTCTAGTGGAATGAGCTGTAATCCTTTCAGGAGGCTGCTGTCCAGCAGTCTCATAAGCTAAACGAATTATGCTACGAAGCCAAAAAGAAAGAGAGGTAGCAGAAGCTTTTTGACCTCTCCTCTGCCCAAAGTAAACGACAAACAGAGAAGACGTTTGTCGAAATTCCTTAGTTGCCTGTAAGTAAAATTTTAGAGCACGGACTACATCCAGGTTGTGCAGTAGACGTTCCTTCTTCGAAGAAGGATTTGGGCATAAAGAAGGAACAACAATCTCTTGATTGATATTCCTGTTAGTAACTACCTTAGGTAAGAACCCAGGTTTAGTACGCAGAATTACCTTATCCGAATGAAAAATCAAATAAGGAGAATCACAATGTAAGGCTGATAACTCAGAGACTCTTCGAGCCGAGGAAATAGCCATTAAAAATAGAACTTTCCAAGATAACAACTTTATATCAATGGAATGAAGGGGTTCAAACGGAACGCCCTGTAAAACATTAAGAACAAGGTTTAAACTCCATGGTGGAGCAACCGTTTTAAACACAGGCTTAATCCTGGCCAAAGCCTGACAAAAAGCCTGGACGTCAGGAACTTCTGACAGACGTTTGTGTAACAGAATGGACAGAGCTGAGATCTGTCCCTTTAATGAACTAGAGGATAAACCCTTTTCTAAACCTTCTTGTAGAAAAGACAATATCCTAGGAATCCTAACCTTACTCCAAGAGTAACCTTTGGATTCACACCAATATAGGTATTTACGCCATATCTTATGGTAAATCTTTCTGGTAACAGGTTTCCTAGCCTGTATTAAGGTATCAATAACTGACTCAGAAAACCCACGTCTTGATAAAATCAAGCGTTCAATTTCCAAGCAGTCAGCTTCAGAGAAGTTAGACTTTGATGTTTGAAGGGACCCTGAATCAGAAGGTCCTGTTTCAGAGGTAGAGACCAAGGTGGACAGGATGACATGTCCACCAGATCTGCATACCAAGTCCTGCGTGGCCACGCAGGTGCTATTAGAATCACTGATGCTCTCTCTTGTTTGATTCTGGCAATCAATCGAGGAAGCATCGGGAAGGGTGGAAACACGTAAGCCATCCTGAAGTCCCAAGGTGCTGTCAGGGCATCTATCAGGACTGCTTCTGGATCCCTGGATCTGGACCCGTAACGAGGAAGCTTGGCGTTCTGTCGAGACGCCATGAGATCTATCTCTGGTTTGCCCCAACGTCGAAGTATTTGGGCAAAGACCTCCGGATGAAGTTCCCACTCCCCCGGATGAAAATTCTGACGACTTAAGAAATCCGCCTCCCAGTTCTCCACTCCCGGGATGTGGATTGCTGACAGGTGGCAAGAGTGAGACTCTGCCCAGCGAATTATCTTTGATACTTCCATCATAGCTAGGGAGCTTCGTGTCCCTCCCTGATGGTTGATGTAAGCTACAGTCGTGATGTTGTCCGACTGAAACCTGATGAAACCCCGCGTTGTCAACTGGGGCCAAGCCAGGAGGGCATTGAGAACTGCTCTCAATTCCAGAATGTTTATTGGCAGGAGACTCTCCTCCTGACTCCATTGTCCCTGAGCCTTCAGAGAATTCCAGACGGCACCCCAACCTAGAAGGCTGGCGCCTGTTGTTACAATTGTCCAGTCTGGTCTGCTGAATGGCATCCCCCTGGACAGATGTGGCCGAGAAAGCCACCAAAGAAGAGAATTTCTGGTCTCTTGATCCAGATTCAGAGAAGGGGATAAGTCTGAGTAATCCCCATTCCACTGACTTAGCATGCACAGTTGCAGTGGTCTGAGGTGTAGGCGTGCAAAGGGTACTATGTCCATTGCCGCTACCATTAAACCGATTACCTCCATGCATTGAGCCACTGACGGGTGTTGAATGGAATGAAGGGTGCGGCAAGCACTTTGAAGTCTTGTTAACCTGTCCTCTGTCAGGTAAATCTTCATTTTTACAGAATCTATAAGAGTCCCCAGGAAGGGAACTCTTGTGAGTGGAACGAGTGAACTTTTCTTTTCGTTCACCTTCCATCCATGTGACCTTAGAAATGCCAGTACTAACTCTGTATGAGACTTGGCAGTTTGAAAGCTTGAAGCTTGAATCAGAATGTCATCTAGGTATGGAGCTACCGAGATTCCCCGCGGTCTTAGTACCGCCAGAAGAGCACCCAGAACCTTTGTGAAGATTCTTGGAGCTGTAGCCAATCCGAATGGAAGAGCCACAAACTGGTAATGCCTGTCTAGGAAGGCAAACCTTAGGTACCGGTAATGATCTTTGTGAATCGGTATGTGAAGGTAAGCATCTTTTAAATCTACAGTGGTCATGTACTGACCCTCTTGGATCATAGGTAAAATTGTCCGAATAGTCTCCATCTTGAACGATGGAACTCTTAGGAACTTGTTTAGGATCTTTAAGTCCAGGATTGGTCTGAAAGTTCCCTCTTTTTTGGGAACCACAAACAGATTTGAGTAAAACCCCTGTCCCTGTTCCGATCGTGGAACTGGGTGGATTACTCCCATTAACAAGAGCTCTTGTACGCAGCGTAGAAACGCCTCTTTCTTTGTCTGGATTGTTGACAACCTTGACAGATGAAATCTCTCTCTTGGAGGAGAGTATTTGAAGTCCAGAAGGTATCCCTGAGATATTATTTCTAGCGCCCAGGGATCCTGGACATCTCTTGCCCAAGCCTGGGCGAAGAGAGAAAGCCTGCCCCCCACTAGATCCGATCCCGGATCGGGGGCCCTCAATTCATGCCGTTTTAGGGGCAGCAGTAGGTTTCCTGGTCTGCTTGCCCTTGTTCCAGGACTGGTTAGGTTTCCAGACTTGTCTGTAGCGAGCAACAGCTCCTTCCTGTTTTGGTGCAGAGGAAGTTGATGCTGCTCCTGCTTTGAAATTACGAAAGGAACGAAAATTAGACTGTCTAGTCTTAGTTTTGGCTTTGTCCTGAGGCAGGGCATGGCCTTTACCTCCTGTAATGTCAGCGATAATCTCTTTCAACCCGGGCCCGAATAAGGTCTGCCCTTTGAAAGGTATATTAAGCAATTTAGACTTAGAAGTAACATCAGCTGACCAGGATTTTAGCCACAGCGCCCTGCGTGCCTGAATGGCGAATCCTGAATTCTTCGCCGTAAGTTTAGTTAGATGTACTACGGCCTCCGAAATGAATGAATTAGCTAGTTTAAGGACTCTAAGCCTGTCCGTAATGTCGTCCAGAGTAGCTGAACTAATGTTCTCTTCCAGAGACTCAATCCAGAACGCCGCTGCAGCCGTGATCGGCGCAATGCATGCAAGGGGTTGCAATATAAAACCTTGTTGAACAAACATTTTCTTAAGGTAACCCTCTAATTTTTTATCCATTGGATCTGAAAAGGCACAGCTATCCTCCACCGGGATAGTGGTACGCTTAGCTAAAGTAAAAAAAGTGCTCCCTCTACCTTAGGGACCGTTTGCCATAAGTCCCGTGTGGTGGCGTCTATTGGAAACATTTTTCTAAATATCGGAGGGGGTGAGAACGGCACACCGGGTCTATCCCACTCCTTAGAAACAATTTCAGTAATTCTCTTAGGTATAGGAAAAACCTCAGTACTCGTCGGTACCGCAAAATATTTATCCAACCTACACATTTTCTCTGGTATTGCAACTGTGTTACAATCATTCAGAGCCGCTAACACCTCCCCTAGTAATACACGGAGGTTTTCCAGTTTAAATTTAAAATTTGAAATATCTGAATCCAGTCTGTTTGGATCAGAACCGTCACCCACAGAATGAAGTTCTCCGTCCTCATGTTCTGCAACCTGTGACGCAGTGTCTGACATGGCCCTAATATTATCAGCGCACTCTGTTCTCACCCCAGAGTGATCACGCTTACCTCTTAGTTCTGGTAATTTAGCCAAAACTTCAGTCATAACAGAAGCCATATCCTGTAATGTGATTTGTAATGGCCGGCCAGATGTACTCGGCGCTACAATATCACGCACCTCCCGAGCGGGAGATGCAGGTACTGGCACGTGAGGCGAGTTAGTCGGCATAACTCTCCCCTCGTTGTTTGGTGAAATTTGTTCAATTTGTACAGATTGACTTTTATTTAAAGTAGCATCAATACAGTTAGTACATAAATTTCTATTGGGCTCCACTTTGGCATTGCAACAAATGACACAGGTATCTTCCTCTGAATCAGACATGTTTAACACACTAGCAAATAAACTTGCAACTTGGAATACAATTCAATTAAAAACGTACTGTGCCTTTAAGAAGCACAGGAAATCTATGACAGTTGAAAATTAATAAATTGAAACAGTTATAGCCTCAATCCTTGTAAACAACACAACTTTAGCAAAGGTTTAATCCCAATAGCAAAGATAACAAATTCTGAAAGCAGTGAAACAATTACAGAATAAACGTTTTTTATCACAGTCAACTATAATTCTCACAGCTCTGCTGAAAGAAATTACCTCCCTCAAAATAAGTTTGAAGACCCCTGAGTTCTGTAGAGATGAACCGGATCATGCAGGAAATACAATGAGCTGCTGACTGAAATAACTGATGCATAGAAAAAGCGCCAAAAAACGGCCCCTCCCCCTCACACACAGCAGTGAGAGAGAACAGAAACTGACAGAAAAAGATTAAGCAACTGCCAAGTGGAAAAATGGTGCCCAAACATTTATTCACTCAGTACCTCAGCAAATGAAAACGATTTTACATTCCAGCAAAAACGTTAAACATAATTTCTAGTTATTAAACAGCTTTATGTACTTCTTACAGTGTAATTCTAGTGAAGTACCATTCCCCAGAATACTGAAGTGTAAAGTATACATACATGACATTATATCGGTATGGCAGGATTTTCTCATCAATTCCATTGTCAGAAAATAAAAGCTGCTACATACCTCTATGCAGATTCATCTGCCCGCTGTCCCCTGATCTGAAGTTTACCTCTCCTCAGATGGCCGAGAAACAGCAATATGATCTTAACTACTCCGGCTAAAATCATAGCAAAAACTCTGGTAGATTCTTCTTCAAACTCTGCCAGAGAGGTAATAACACACTCCGGTGCTATTTTAAAATAACAAACTTTTGATTGAAGATATAAAACTAAGTATAATCACCATAGCCCTCTCACACCTCCTATCTAGTCGTTGGGTGCAAGAGAATGACTGGGAGTGACGTAGAGGGGAGGAGCTATATGCAGCTCTGCTGGGTGAATCCTCTTGCACTTCCTGTTGGGGAGGAGTTAATATCCCAGAAGTAATGATGACCCGTGGACTGATCACACTTAACAGAAGAAATATTATATATTAACCTTTATGTATATACATTCCTAGTCGTGGACACCATCTTTAGCAACTAAACCCTCATCTGGGGGTAGTGTAGCGCTGTATCTTGGCATTTCTTTTTACTGTTAACTTTGGAGTCTGGTTGGGAGACTCCGCCTATTATCAGATATAGCTTGTATGGTATTATTGTGGCGCTGATATACATCAATTTGACTGTAAAGCCCTAATCACCCTATCCACCGCCGTTTGCAGTTGATCCGCAAAATCTGGCGGGCAATGGATTTTTCCCAAAGGAGGTTTGGTCGTGCCCTGGGGCGCTGCATGTGTAATCGGAGATGAAATTAGGGAACGCACCCTCAGAGGTTGACAGCTCCGTAGTACTAGATATACTATTTTTTCTAAATGTCCCACCTCCTACGACCCGGACCACAGAAACAATTTTGTCTCCTGCAACCGCCGGTCAAGCAGAGGAAGTCAAATAGGCCACACCCGGTCACAAGGAATGCCTCGCAGAACCGCCCCTGCACTAGGGAAAAAAAACACGCCAAATCGGCTACGCAAATATTCCCAGAAATGGACCTGAAGTCCACCCATTACCAGAGCCTCATCTCACACATATCGCGCAGCAATGATGCAATATTATGTACAAAACCCCCTGTTCAATAATCTCCCTTCCAGGGATATTAACCCTCAATTCTATAAAGATAAAAAGGCATCACACTGTGACCCTGTTTTCATGTGTTCTCATTATGTGTATAGAAAAATGAAACAATCTTACCAGAATCTATGCCGTGGAACAGGAACACGGCCTCCCAAGTGTGACAGTGTAGTAGCATCGCTCCCGACATGGACTTGAGTGTAGGAAGCAGGCAGCGAAACTCGTCAACGCTGATTGCTTATGGAGCTGTTAAAATGAGTCGGGATGGTTTTGCAGAAAGACTCTCCCTGCATCTCCGGACTCTAACTTTCACCCATGCTCTCACTGAGAGGTTGACAGGACTACTTAAAACTCCAGTACCATTCCGAAGAGTACTACCCTCCTTAAGAGACTACTCCGAATCTTCCGACACTTCTCTGCCAACCTCCTACTCCGAATCTTCCGACACTTCTCTGCCAACCTCCTGTGTCAAAAGACAAAGAATGACTGGGGAATGAGGGGAGTGGGGGAGGTATTTAAGCCTTTGGCTGGGGTGTCTTTGCCTCCTCCTGGTGGCCAGGTTCTTATTTCCCACAAGTAATGAATGAAGCCGTGGACTCTCCTACCCTTTAGATGGAAATCATGTTTTATATCTTGATGGATTTATATTCATGACTACATCAATAAGTGTCTCAATAAAATTGTGGTATTTAATAATAAGAGAAGCAGTGCGAACACCTGACGAGTGTTTCGCCGACTGCTTTATCAATGGCCTCTGATAAAGCAGTTGGCGAAACGCGCGCCAGGCGTTTGCACTGTTTCTCTTATTTAAATAGTTAATACTTAATAGAAACTTAACTAATTGTTGGCCTTAATTGGCATTTTTTTTGTCTAATCGGTGGAAATGTTAGTTCTTAGACCGTTGATCCGTATATCCTAGCATAAGTGGGGACATAGTGGTGTTTATAACTACAGTCAGTCTTAGACTTGCTCTGTCATATGTAATAGCGCTACCACAATGCCAACCATATTAATATAATCTATGGGCAAATAGTGTGCTTAATACACAGTCTTCTTCCTACTATCCATAAGGACTTATAAGAGCTTAAAAACAGAATTTATGTTTACCTGATAAATTACTTTCTCCAACGGTGTGTCCGGTCCACGGCGTCATCCTTACTTGTGGGAATATTCTCCTCCCCAACAGGAAATGGCAAAGAGCCCAGCAAAGCTGGTCACATGATCCCTCCTAGGCTCCGCCTTCCCCAGTCATTCGACCGACGTAAAGGAGGAATATTTGCATAGGAGAAACCATATGATACCGTGGTGACTGTAGTTAAAGAAAATAAATTATCAGACCTGATTAAAAAACCAGGGCGGGCCGTGGACCGGACACACCGTTGGAGAAAGTAATTTATCAGGTAAACATAAATTCTGTTTTCTCCAACATAGGTGTGTCCGGTCCACGGCGTCATCCTTACTTGTGGGAACCAATACCAAAGCTTTAGGACACGGATGAAGGGAGGGAGCAAATCAGGTCACCTAGATGGAAGGCACCACGGTTTGCAAAACCTTTCTCCCAAAAATAGCCTCAGAAGAAGCAAAAGTATCAAACTTGTAAAATTTAGTAAAAGTGTGCAGTGAAGACCAAGTCGCTGCCTTACATATCTGATCAACAGAAGCCTCGTTCTTGAAGGCCCATGTGGAAGCCACAGCCCTAGTGGAATGAGCTTTGATTCTGTCAGGAGGCTGCCGTCCGGCAGTCTCGTAAGCCAATCTGATGATGCTTTTAATCCAAAAAGAGAGAGAGGTAGAAGTTGCTTTTTGACCTCTCCTTTTACCAGAATAAACAACAAACAAGGAAGATGTTTGTCTAAAATCCTTTGTAGCATCTAAATAGAATTTTAGAGCACGAACAACATCCAAATTGTGCAACAAACGTTCCTTCTTTGAAACTGGATTCGGACACAAAGAAGGCACGACTATCTCCTGGTTAATGTTTTTGTTAGAAACAACTTTCGGAAGAAAACCAGGTTTAGTACGTAAAACCACCTTATCTGCATGGAACACCAGATAAGGAGGAGAACACTGCAGAGCAGATAATTCTGAAACTCTTCTAGCAGAAGAAATTGCAACCAAAAACAAAACTTTCCAAGATAATAACTTAATATCAACGGAATGTAAGGGTTCAAACGGAACCCCCTGAAGAACTGAAATAACTAAATTGAGACTCCAAGGAGGAGTCAAAGGTTTGTAAACAGGCTTGATTCTAACCAGAGCCTGAACAAAGGCTTGAACATCTGGCACAGCTGCCAGCTTTTTGTGAAGTAGCACAGACAAGGCAGAAATCTGTCCCTTCAAGGAACTTGCAGATAATCCTTTCTCCAAACCTTCTTGAAGAAAGGATAGAATCTTAGGAATTTTTACCTTGTCCCAAGGGAATCCTTTAGATTCACACCAACAGATATATTTTTTCCATATTTTGTGGTAAATTTTTCTAGTTACAGGCTTTCTGGCCTGAACAAGAGTATCAATGACAGAATCTGAGAATCCTCGCTTTGATAAGATCAAGCGTTCAATCTCCAAGCAGTCAGTTGGAGTGAGACCAGATTCGGATGTTCGAACGGACCTTGAACAAGAAGGTCTCGTCTCAAAGGTAGCTTCCATGGTGGAGCCGATGACATATTCACCAGGCCTGCATACCAAGTCCTGCGTGGCCACGCAGGAGCTATCAAGATCACCGATGCCCTCTCCTGATTGATCCTGGCTACCAGCCTGGGGATGAGAGGAAACGGCGGGAATACATAAGCTAGTTTGAAGGTCCAAGGTGCTACTAGTGCATCTACTAGAGTCGCCTTGGGATCCCTGGATCTGGACCCGTAGCAAGGAACCTTGAAGTTCTGACGAGAGGCCATCAGATCCATGTCTGGAATGCCCCACAGTTGAGTAATTTGGGCAAAGATTTCCGGATGGAGTTCCCACTCCCCCGGATGAAATGTCTGACGACTCAGAAAATCCGCTTCCCAATTTTCCACTCCTGGGATGTGGATTGCAGACAAGTGGCAGGAGTGAGTCTCCGCCCATTGAATGATTTTGGTCACTTCTTCCATCGCCAGGGAACTCCTTGTTCCCCCCTGATGGTTGATGTACGCAACAGTTGTCATGTTGTCTGATTGAAACCGTATGAACTTGGCCTTTGCTAGCTGAGGCCAAGCCTTGAGAGCATTGAATATCGCTCTCAGTTCCAGAATATTTATCGGTAGAAGAGATTCTTCCCGAGACCAAAGACCCTGAGCTTTCAGGGGTCCCCAGACCGCGCCCCAGCCCACCAGACTGGCGTCGGTCGTGACAATGACCCACTCTGGTCTGCGGAAGCTCATCCCCTGTGACAGGTTGTCCAGGGACAGCCACCAACGGAGTGAATCTCTGGTCCTCTGATTTACTTGTATCGTCGGAGACAAGTCTGTATAGTCCCCATTCCACTGACTGAGCATGCACAGTTGTAATGGTCTTAGATGAATGCGCGCAAAAGGAACTATGTCCATTGCCGCTACCATCAAACCTATTACTTCCATGCACTACGCTATGGAAGGAAGAGGAACAGAATGAAGCATTTGACAAGAGTTCAGAAGTTTTGTTTTTCTGGCCTCTGTCAGAAAAATCCTCATTTCTAAGGAGTCTATTATTGTTCCCAAGAAGGGAACCCTTGTTGACGGAGATAGAGAACTCTTTTCTACGTTCACTTTCCATCCGTGAGATCTGAGAAAGGCCAGGACAATGTCCGTGTGAGCCTTTGCTTGAGGAAGGGACGACGCTTGAATCAGAATGTCGTCCAAGTAAGGTACTACTGCAATGCCCCTTGGTCTTAGCACCGCTAGAAGGAACCCTAGTACCTTTGTGAAAATCCTTGGAGCAGTGGCTAATCCGAACGGAAGTGCCACAAACTGGAAATGCTTGTCCAGGAATGCGAACCTTAGGAACCGATGATGTTCCTTGTGGATAGGAATATGTAGATACGCATCCTTTAAATCCACCGTGGTCATGAATTGACCTTCCTGGATGGAAGGAAGAATTGTTCGAATGGTTTCCATTTTGAACAATGGAACCTTGAGAAACTTGTTTAGGATCTTGAGATCTAAGATTGGTCTGAACGTTCCCTCTTTTTTGGGAACTACGAACAGATTGGAGTAGAACCCCATCCCTTGTTCTCCTAATGGAACAGGATGAATCACTCCCATTTTTAACAGGTCTTCTACACAATGCAAGAATGCCTGTTTTTTTATGTGGTCTGAAGACAATTGAGACCTGTGGAACCTCCCCCTTGGGGGAAGCCCCTTGAATTCCAGAAGATAACCTTGGGAGACTATTTCTAGCGCCCAAGGATCCAGAACATCTCTTGCTCAAGCCTGAGCGAAGAGAGAGAGTCTGCCCCCCACCAGATCCGGTCCCGGATCGGGGGCCAACATCTCATGCTGTCTTGGTAGCAGTGGCAGGTTTCTTGGCCTGCTTTCCTTTGTTCCAGCCTTGCATTGGTCTCCAGGCTGGTTTGGCTTGAGAAGTATTATCCTCCTGCTTAGAGGACGTAGCACTTGGGGCTGGTCCGTTTCTGCGAAAGGGACGAAAATTAGGTTTATTTTTGGCCTTGAAAGACCTATCCTGAGGAAGGGCGTGGCCCTTGCCCCCAGTGATATCAGAGATAATCTCTTTCAAGTCAGGGCCAAACAGCGTTTTCCCCTTGAAAGGAATGTTAAGCAATTTGTTCTTGGTTTTAACCAAATTTTTCGCCGCTAACCTAGCCAATTGCAAAGTGGCGTCTAGGGTGAAAGAATTAGCCAATTTGAGAGCACGAATTCTGTCCATAATCTCCTCATAAGAAGAAGAATTATTAATGATCGCCTTTTCTAGCTCATCGAACCAGAAACACGCGGCTGTAGTGACAGGGACAATGCATGAAATTGGTTGTAGAAGGTAACCTTGCTGAACAAACATCTTTTTAAGCAAACCTTCTAATTTTTTATCCATAGGATCTTTGAAAGCACAACTATCTTCTATGGGTATAGTGGTGCGTTTGTTTAGAGTAGAAACCGCCCCCTCGACCTTGGGGACTGTCTGCCATAAGTCCTTTCTGGGGTCGACCATAGGAAACAATTTTTTAAATATGGGGGGAGGGACAAAAGGTATACCGGGCCTTTCCCATTCTTTATTTACAATGTCCGCCACCCGCTTGGGTATAGAAAAAGCTTCGGGGGGCCCCGGGACCTCTAGGAACTTGTCCATTTTACATAGTTTCTCTGGAATGACCAAATTCTCACAATCATCCAGAGTGGATAACACCTCCTTAAGCAGAGCGCGGAGATGTTCCAACTTAAATTTAAATGTAATCACATCAGGTTCAGCTTGTTGAGAAATTTTCCCTGAATCTGAAATTTCTCCCTCAGACAAAACCTCCCTGGCCCCCTCAGACTGGTGTAGGGGCCCTTCAGAAACAATATCATCAGCGTCCTCATGCTCTTCAGTATTTTCTAAAACAGAGCAGTCGCGCTTTCGCTGATAAGTGGGCATTTTGGCTAAAATGTTTTTGATAGAATTATCCATTACAGCCGTTAATTGTTGCATAGTAAGGAGTATTGGCGCGCTAGATGTACTAGGGGCCTCCTGTGTGGGCAAGACAGGTGTAGACGAAGGAGGGGATGATGCAGTACCATGCTTACTCCCCTCACTTGAGGAATCATCTTGGGCATCATTTTCTCTAAATTTTGTGTCACATAAATCACATCTATTTAAATGAGAAGGAACCTTGGCTTCCCCACATTCAGAACACAGTCTATCTGGTAGTTCAGACATGTTAAACAGGCATAAACTTGATAACAAAGTACAAAAAAACGTTTTAAAATAAAACCGTTACTGTCACTTTAAATTTTAAACTGAACACACTTTATTACTGCAATTGCGAAAAAGTATGAAGGAATTGTTCAAAATTCACCAAAATTTCACCACAGTGTCTTAAAGCCTTAAAAGTATTGCACACCAAATTTGGAAGCTTTAACCCTTAAAATAACGGAACCGGAGCCGTTTTTATATTTAACCCCTTTACAGTCCCTGGTATCTGCTTTGCTGAGACCCAACCAAGCCCAAAGGGGAATACGATACCAAATGACGCCTTCAGAAAGTCTTTTCTATGTATCAGAGCTCCTCACACATGCATCTGCATGTCATGCTTCTCAAAAACAAGTGCGCAATACAGGCGCGAAAATGAGACTCTGCCTATGATTAGGGAAAGCCCCTAGAGAATAAGGTGTCCAATACAGTGCCTGCCGGTTATTTTACAAAATTCCCAAGATTAAAATAATTCCTCAAGGCTATGGAGTATAAAATATGTTTATATATAAATCGATTTAGCCCAGAAAATGTCTACAGTCTTAAAAAGCCCTTGTGAAGCCCTTTTTTACTGTCTGTAATAAAAATGGCTTACCGGATCCCATAGGGAAAATGACAGCTTCCAGCATTACATCGTCTTGTTAGAATGTGTCATACCTCAAGCAGCAAAAGTCTGCTCACTGTTCCCCCAACTGAAGTTAATTCCTCTCAACAGTCCTGTGTGGAACAGCCATCGATTTTAGTAACGGTTGCTAAAATCATTTTCCTCTTACAAACAGAAATCTTCATCTCTTTTCTGTTTCAGAGTAAATAGTACATACCAGCACTATTTTAAAATAACAAACTCTTGATTGAATAATAAAAACTACAGTTAAACACTAAAAAACTCTAAGCCATCTCCGTGGAGATGTTGCCTGTACAACGGCAAAGAGAATGACTGGGGAAGGCGGAGCCTAGGAGGGATCATGTGACCAGCTTTGCTGGGCTCTTTGCCATTTCCTGTTGGGGAGGAGAATATTCCCACAAGTAAGGATGACGCCGTGGACCGGACACACCTATGTTGGAGAAAACGATATTCAATCGTTTTTGGGAACGTTTTGTATTTTCCCTCACTCATAAGAGAAGCCAGTGCCATAAATTTGTAATTTAGAGTGTGTCTCTGACACATTCTTTTATCTGACTTTTCATGTTTTTCACTGTCTTTTTAGATGACACTCTTTTTGTCATCTTAGGTATATCTTGTTACTCTTTAATCATAAGCATAGCAACGTTTCTTAAGTTAAGACCTGTACCAGACTATCTATAGTGATTAATACATTTTTCAAATAACTCAATGGGTATATGGTAAATTATTACCAACCGCGATAATTTTATTTAATTGACTAAAACTTTCTGGGATTATCACTATACACAGGAAGGACATACACTACCTATCGAATCGAACGTTGGACCATGAATACATTGTAACATAACAGTGATACCCTTATTTTAACACACCATAGTCCTATTTTTAATCTTTGTATTAATAAAAGTTATGTTTTAAATCTTTTTCCTTTGTGCTTACCCGGATTTTGACTTTTTAGGCCTCACCCTAAGTGTGCCACAGGATACCTCTGTTCTCTTTCTTATTTGTACTCATATCTACTCCCGGTATCTAGGCACTGCCCTCTAGGGCTACATAGGCTTACCCTACTGGGACCCTGTGAGAGTCCTAATCTGTTCCCCCCTTTAACTCCCAATCTTTATGGGGAGTTATTACTTAAAGCTGGAACAGAGAAACCTAAAACCTATGCTCCCAGTTTGATAACTTGAAGGGAAGAATTCGAAATAAAGGAATTAGCCAATTTACTTTTAACCTATCCTGGATTTTATGCAAGGAAGTTTGTGACTTTGTAGCATCAGACCAATATGCTGTCAAACTAGTGACATTAGCAAAGTACACAGCTGGTTGCCATTGTAAGCCCTGGTGTACATCCCTTTTTTTTGTCCATAGGACCTTTGAAAACCCAACTATCCTCTAAGGGTATAGCGGTTCTCTTAGCTAAGCTGGAAACCACTTCTTCCACCCTAGGGAATATTTGCCCACGCTCCTTAGCCGAGTCGGCCATAGGGAACATGTTTTTAAATACAGGGAATGCTGTCTCTTCCATTCCTTATAACTTACTGGACGCACTAGGATAGATTACACCGGTAGTGTCAGAGTCGCCCAGGGTAGCTAAAAACCGCCTTAAGTAACAAATGGAGGTGTTCAAGCTAAAAAACAAAGAAAAACAACCTCAGGATCAAATACAGATATTATTCATCTGAGTCTGAGAATTCTCTCTCAGATAATCCCGAAGTATCTTCCTCTTTCAGTTAACAGGGAAGAACCATTCGGAATAGCAACTACTGAATCAATCATCCTAAATGATTGAACATAATCATCACAAAGGATGAATTAAACAAACAGTTGAAATTCTTTTAATAAAAATTAACAGATAAAAAAACATTACTGTCTCTTTAAATTTTAAAAGTAATTTCTTATTTCTATAGACATCGTCATGACATTAAGGAAACAATGCCTTGTTCCGCAATTCCAGATGGAAATAGCAAGGAACCACAGGGCACTACATGTGAGATAGAACAATTAATGCACACTTGTTTAATCAAATAGTTTAAATCTAAAAGAGACAACCTCTGAATCCGTCAGAGGTAAAGTACAGTCTGAATCTGAAATTTCTCCCTCAGATACTGCCGTAGGATCCTCCTCATGTCCTTGGAGGGGAACCTCAGAAATAGCCACAATGGCGTCAGAACTGACTGAATGCCTGGCCTTTCTCTAATGCTTGCCTTGTAACATTGGATAGGCAGACAATGCATCAGAAATTGTAGAAGACATAAGGGAAGCTATGTCTTTTAAAGTAACTTCAGCGGGCGCTAGAGCAGAGGAACAGGGCACTGCTTGTGCGGGTAGTACATATTGGGACGTTTGGGGAGAAAGCTGCGGCATAACTTGACCTTCATTAATCGAGTCTGATGCAACATTGGCCTTAGAAAAAAATGTTCTCCGAAAAAATATGATCCCTAAAATTTAAAGTCCTGTGAATACATGTAGGACAGAAAGGGATTGGTGGTTCTACATTTGCTTCCAAACACAATGAGCAAGAAGCATATTGAAAGGTCTCTTGATCCATTCTTAAACAAAATTTAGCCTTGTAAACAATAAAATTAATGTTTAACAAAAACGGTACTGTCACTTTAAATACAAAGAGGAAACTGCTTTATTTTGTGCAATGACAAGCAATAACGTTACATCAAAAGTAAACTTTTTACCTCAAGAAAACTATTTATAAAAATAAAAGCACCCCTGCACCTTTCATACGCTGTGCTGAGGTGCTCCTACCTGACCAGCAACAACTGGAATGAAAAAAGCAACAGCGCAATCTAATTCAGTCTGTAATGCGCTACAGAGAAGCAGGAAAAAAACAAATCTCCAACCGGTGTTAGAAACGCATGTCCTTATTGTAGAATGATGTGCTTCTACACCGCTGTTAAGAATGCCTCACTTTCTCAATGTAGGAGGATAACTGCCCGACTGCTGCGCAACCTTTTTTGTTTAAAATGGCGCGAGTTAGAAGCCCCGCCCATCGTGGGTGTGAAGAGAAGTAACTGACACAGAAACGTCCTAAACTGAAAGTAAGAGGACGAATATGGTGGAAAATAAAACCCTCTGAACAAAAGTTTATTTGAAATAAAAAGCCCTGTCCCCAGACCCTGTACTTGCACCACAACTGTCATTAAATCTCCTGAACCAGGAGAGTTAAAAAATATGTCAAAATGGGAATAAAGTGCTAGCCCTTTCCTGGGTCCCCCAGAAAACAAATAAGCAGCACTTACCTTAATGTCTGCCTGATAGCTAGGCAGATCACAGGTTTAAGAGGTCCTCTCCCTCCTATTGACCTGTTGCTAAAAAAAAGGCATGCTGAGTAATCCATCACCTCAGACTAAGGCATATAGGGCAGATGTATGGGAGGCGCAGTGAGAATTATGTCCCACAAGTTCCCATTGCTCTAAAGCCACCAAAAGCTCTACTAAAGATACTGATCTGGACTACGGCTACACCCTAGAACAAAGCAGCACACTCTGGCACTACTTTAAAAATAATAAACTCTTGATTGAAGAATCTATTCTAACACCTATCACTAACGTAGGCAAAGAAAATGACTGGATTGGGAGGGAAGGGAGGAGCTATTTAACAGCTTTGCTGTGGTGCTCTTTGCCTCCTCCTGCTGACCAGGAGGTGAATATCCCATTAGTAATTAAGATGATCCGTGGACTCATCGTGTCTTAAAAAAGAAAACCTTGCTTGGATAATATTAATTGTTCAATCTCTAAGCAGTCAGTTTCAGATAAACCAAATTTGGATGAAGGAGGGGCCCTTGAATTAGAAGGACCTTCCTCAACGGAAGTCTCCAAGGTGGCAGAGATGAGATGTCCACCAGATCTCCACACCAAATCCTACAAGGTGAAGCCAGTGCTGAGGATCACTGAAGCCCTCTCCTGCTTGATTCGAGCAATGACTCGAGGAAGAAAAGCAAACGGAAGAAAACAGAATTTATGTTTACCTGATAAATTACTTTCTCCAACGGTGTGTCCGGTCCACGGCGTCATCCTTACTTGTGGGATATTCTCTTATTCTCTTCCCCAACAGGAAATGGCAAAGAGCCCAGCAAAGCTGGTCACATGATCCCTCCTAGGCTCCGCCTTCCCCAGTCATTCGACCGACGTAAAGGAGGAATATGCATAGGAGAAATCATATGATACCGTGGTGACTGTAGTTAGAGAAAATAAATCATCAGACCTGATTAAAAAACCAGGGCGGGCCGTGGACCGGACACACCGTTGGAGAAAGTAATTTATCAGGTAAACATAAATTCTGTTTTCTCCAACATAGGTGTGTCCGGTCCACGGCGTCATCCTTACTTGTGGGAACCAATACCAAAGCTTTAGGACACGGATGATGGGAGGGAGCAAATCAGGTCACCTAGATGGAAGGCACCACGGTTTGCAAAACCTTTCTCCCAAAAATAGCCTCAGAAGAAGCAAAAGTATCAAATTTGTAAAATTTGGTAAAAGTGTGCAGTGAAGACCAAGTCGCTGCCTTACATATCTGATCAACAGAAGCCTCGTTCTTGAAGGCCCATGTGGAAGCCACAGCCCTAGTGGAATGAGCTGCGATTCTTTCAGGAGGCTGCCGTCCGGCAGTCTCATAAGCCAATCGGATGATGCTTTTAAGCCAAAAAGAGAGAGAGGTAGAAGTTGCCTTTTGACCTCTCCTTTTACCAGAAAAAACAGAATTTATGTTTACCTGATAAATTTCTTTCTCCAACGGTGTGTCCGGTCCACGGCGTCATCCTTACTTGTGGGGATATTCTCTTCCCCAACAGGAAATGGCAAAGAGCCCAGCAAAGCTGGTCACATGATCCCTCCTAGGCTCCGCCTACCCCAGTCATTCGACCGACGTTAAGGAGGAATATTTGCATAGGAGAAACCATATGGTACCGTGGTGACTGTAGTTAAAGAAAATAAATTATCAGACCTGATTAAAAAACCAGGGCGGGCCGTGGACCGGACACACCGTTGGAGAAAGAAATTTATCAGGTAAACATAAATTCTGTTTTCTCCAACATAGGTGTGTCCGGTCCACGGCGTCATCCTTACTTGTGGGAACCAATACCAAAGCTTTAGGACACGGATGAAGGGAGGGAGCAAATCAGGTCACCTAAATGGAAGGCACCACGGCTTGCAAAACCTTTCTCCCAAAAATAGCCTCAGAAGAAGCAAAAGTATCAAACTTGTAAAATTTGGTAAAAGTGTGCAGTGAAGACCAAGTCGCTGCCCTACATATCTGATCAACAGAAGCCTCGTTCTTGAAGGCCCATGTGGAAGCCACAGCCCTAGTGGAATGAGCTGTGATTCTTTCGGGAGGCTGCCGTCCGGCAGTCTCGTAAGCCAATCTGATGATGCTTTTAATCCAAAAAGAGAGAGAGGTAGAAGTTGCTTTTTGACCTCTCCTTTTACCTGAATAAACAACAAACAAGGAAGATGTTTGTCTAAAATCCTTTGTAGCATCTAAATAGAATTTTAGAGCGCGAACAACATCCAAATTGTGCAACAAACGTTCCTTCTTTGAAACTGGTTTTGGACACAGAGAAGGTACGATAATCTCCTGGTTAATGTTTTTGTTAGAAACAACTTTTGGAAGAAAACCAGGTTTAGTACGTAAAACCACCTTATCTGCATGGAACACCAGATAAGGAGGAGAACACTGCAGAGCAGATAATTCTGAGACTCTTCTAGCAGAAGAAATCGCAACTAAAAACAAAACTTTCCAAGATAATAACTTAATATCAACGGAATGTAAGGGTTCAAACGGAACCCCCTGAAGAACTGAAAGAACTAAATTGAGACTCCAAGGAGGAGTCAAAGGTTTGTAAACAGGCTTGATTCTAACCAGAGCCTGAACAAAGGCTTGAACATCTGGCACAGCTGCCAGCTTTTTGTGAAGTAATACCGACAAGGCAGAAATCTGTCCCTTCAGGGAACTAGCAGATAATCCTTTTTCCAATCCTTCTTGAAGGAAGGATAGAATCCTAGGAATCTTAACCTTGTCCCAAGGGAATCCTTTAGATTCACACCAACAGATATATTTTTTCCAAATTTTGTGGTAAATCTTTCTAGTTACAGGCTTTCTGGCCTGAACAAGAGTATCGATAACAGAATCTGAGAATCCTCGCTTCGATAAAATCAAGCGTTCAATCTCCAAGCAGTCAGCTGGAGTGAAACCAGATTCGGATGTTCGAACGGACCCTGAACAAGAAGGTCTCGTCTCAAAGGTAGCTTCCAAGGTGGAGCCAATGACATATTCACCAGATCTGCATACCAAGTCCTGCGTGGCCACGCAGGAGCTATCTTCGGAGACAAGTCTGTATAGTCCCCATTCCACTGACTGAGCATGCACAGTTGTAATGGTCTTAGATGAATGCGCGCAAAAGGAACTATGTCCAACGCCGCTACCATCAACCCGATCACTTCCATGCACTGAGCTATGGAAGGAAGAGGAACGGAATGAAGTATCCGACAAGAGTCTAGAAGTTTTGTTTTTCTGGCCTCTGTTAGAAAGATCCTCATTTCTAAAGAGTCTATAATTGTTCCCAAGAAGGGAACCCTTGTTGACGGGGATAGAGAACTCTTTTCCACGTTCACTTTCCAGCCGTGAGATCTGAGAAAGGCCAGGACAATGTCCGTGTGAGCCTTTGCTTGAGGAAGGGACGACGCTTGAATCAGAATGTCGTCCAGGTAAGGTACTACTGCAATGCCCCTTGGTCTTAGCACCGCTAGAAGGGAGCCTAGTACCTTTGTGAAAATCCTTGGAGCAGTGGCTAATCCGAAAGGAAGCGCCACGAACTGGTAATGTTTGTCCAGGAATGCAAACCTTAGGAACCGATGATGTTCCTTGTGGATAGGAATATGTAGATACGCATCCTTTAAATCCACCGTGGTCATGAATTGACCCTCCTGGATGGAAGGAAGAATAGTTCGAATGGTTTCCATCTTGAAAGATGGAACCTTGAGAAACTTGTTTAAGATCTTGAGATCTAAGATTGGTCTGAACGTTCCCTCTTTTTTGGGAACTATGAACAGATTGGAGTAGAACCCCATCCCTAGTTCTCTTAGTGGAACAGGATGAATCACTCCCATTTTTAACAGGTCTTCTACACAATGTAAGAACGCCTGTCTTTTTATGTGGTCTGAAGACAACTGAGACCTGTGGAACCTCCCCCTTGGGGGAAGTCCCTTGAATTCCAGAAGATAACCCTGGGAGACTATTTCTAGCGCCCAAGGATCCAGAACATCTCTTGCCCAAGCCTGAGCGAAGAGAGAGAGTCTGCCCCCCACCAGATCCGGTCCCGGATCGGGGGCCAATATTTCATGCTGTCTTGGTAGCAGTGGCAGGCTTCTTGGCCTGCTTTCCCTTGTTCCAGCCTTGCATTGGTCTCCAAGCTGGCTTGGCTTGAGAAGTATTACCCTCTTGCTTAGAGGACGTAGCACTTTGGGCTGGTCCGTTTTTACGAAAGGGACGAAAATTGGGTCTATTTTTCGCCTTGAAAGGCCGATCCTGAGGAAGGGCGTGGCCCTTACCCCCAGTGATATCCGAGATAATCTCTTTCAAGTCAGGGCCAAACAGCGTTTTCCCCTTGAAAGGAATGTTTAGTAGCTTGTTCTTGGAAGATGCGTCAGCCGACCAAGATTTCAACCAAAGCGCTCTGCGCGCCACAATAGCAAACCCAGAATTCTTAGCCGCTAACCTAGCCAATTGCAAAGTGGCGTCTAGGGTGAAAGAATTAGCCAATTTGAGAGCATTGATTCTGTCCATAATCTCCTCATAAGGAGGAGAATCACTATCGAGCGCCTTTATCAGTTCATCAAACCAGAAACATGCGGCTGTAGTGACAGGGACAATGCATGAAATTGGTTGTAGAAGGTAACCCTGCTGAACAAACATCTTTTTAAGCAAACCTTCTAATTTTTTTTCCATAGGATCTTTGAAAGCACAACTATCCTCTATGGGTATAGTGGTGCGTTTGTTTAAAGTAGAAACCGCTCCCTCGACCTTGGGGACTGTCTGCCATAAGTCCTTTCTGGGGTCGACCATAGGAAACAATTTTTTAAATATGGGGGGAGGGACGAAAGGAATACCGGGCCTTTCCCATTCTTTATTAACAATGTCCGCCACCCGCTTGGGTATAGGAAAAGCTTCTGGGAGCTCCGGCACCTCTAGGAACTTGTCCATTTTACATAGTTTCTCTGGGATGACCAACTTTTCACAATCATCCAGAGTGGATAATACCTCCTTAAGCAGAATGCGGAGATGTTCCAACTTAAATTTAAATGCAATTACATCAGGTTCAGCCTGTTGAGAAATGTTCCCTGAATCAGTAATTTCTCCCTCAGACAAAACCTCCCTGGCCCCCTCAGATTGGGTTAGGGGCCCTTCAGAGATATTAATATCAGCGTCGTCATGCTCTTCAGTAACTAAAACAGAGCAGCCACGCTTACGCTGACAAGGGTTCATTTTGGCTAAAATGTTTTTGACAGAATTATCCATTACAGCCGTTAATTGTTGCATAGTAAGCAGTATTGGCGCGCTAGATGTACTAGGGGCCTCCTGAGTGGGCAAGACTCGTGTAGACGAAGGAGGGAATGATGCAGTACCATGCTTACTCCCCTTACTTGAGGAATCATCTTGGGCATCATTGTCATTATCACATAAATCACATTTATTTAAATGAACAGGAATTCTGGCTTCCCCACATTCAGAACACAGTCTATCTGGTAGTTCAGACATGTTAAACAGGCATAAACTTGATAATAAAGTACAAAAAACGTTTTAAAATAAAACCGTTACTGTCACTTTAAATTTTAAACTGAACACACTTTATTACTGCAATTGCGAAAAAACATGAAGGAATTGTACAAAATTCACCAAATTTTCACCACAGTGTCTTAAAGCCTTAAAAGTATTGCACACCAAATTTGGAAGCTTTAACCCTTAAAATAACGGAACCGGAGCCGTTTTAACACTTTAACCCCTTTACAGTCCCTGGTATCTGCTTTGCTGAGACCCAACCAAGCCCAAAGGGGAATACGATACCAAATGAAGCCTTCAGAAAGTCTTTTCTAAGTATCAGAGCTCCTCTCACATGCGACTGCATGCCATGCCTCTCAAAAACAAGTGCGCCACACCGGCGCGAAAATGAGACTCTGCTTATGCTTTGGGAAAGCCCCAGAGAAATAAGGTGTCTAATACAGTGCCTGCCGATATTATAATATCAATAAACCCAGATAAAATGATTCCTCAAAGCTAAATATGTTTTAAAACTGAATCGATTTAGCCCAGAAAAGTCTACAATCTTAATAAGCCCTTGTGAAGCCCTTATTTACCATCGTAATAAACATGGCTTACCGGATCCCATAGGGAAAAATGACAGCTTCCAGCATTACATCGTCTTGTTAGAATGTGTCATACCTCAAGCAGCAAGAGACTGCACACTGTTCCCCCAACTGAAGTTAATTGCTCTCAACAGTCCTGTGTGGAACAGCCATGGATTTTAGTTACGGTGCTAAAATCATTTTCCTCATACAAACAGAAATCTTCATCTCTTTTCTGTTTCTGAGTAAATAGTACATACCAGCACTATTTTAAAATAACAAACTCTTGATTGAATAATAAAAACTACAGTTAAACACTAAAAAACTCTAAGCCATCTCCGTGGAGATGTTGCCTGTACAACGGCAAAGAGAATGACTGGGGTAGGCGGAGCCTAGGAGGGATCATGTGACCAGCTTTGCTGGGCTCTTTGCCATTTCCTGTTGGGGAAGAGAATATCCCCACAAGTAAGGATGACGCCGTGGACCGGACACACCTATGTTGGAGAAAACAACAAACAAGGAAGATGTTTGTCTGAAATCCTTTGTAGCCTCTAAATAGAATTTTAGAGCACGAACTACATCCAAATTGTGCAACAAACGTTCCTTCTTTGAAACTGGATTCGGACACAAAGAAGGCACAACTATCTCCTGGTTAATATTTTTGTTAGAAACAACTTTCGGAAGAAAACCAGGTTTAGTACGCAAAACCACCTTATCTGCATGGAACACCAGATAAGGAGGAGAACACTGCAGAGCAGATAACTCTGAAACTCTTCTAGCAGAAGAAATTGCAACCAAAAACAAAACTTTCCAAGATAATAACTTAATATCTACGGAATGTAAGGGTTCAAACGGAACCCCTTGAAGAACTGAAAGAACTAAATTGAGACTCCAAGGAGGAGTCAAAGGTTTGTAAATAGGCTTGATTCTAACCAGAGCCTGAACAAAAGCTTGAACATCTGGCACAGCCGCCAGCTTTTTGTGAAGTAAAACAGATAAAGCAGAAATCTGTCCCTTCAAAGAACTTGCAGATAATCCTTTCTCCAAACCCTCTTGTAGAAAGGATAGAATCTTAGGAATTTTTATCCTGTTCCATGGGAATCCTTTCGATTCGCACCAACAGATATATTTCTTCCATACTTTATGGTAAATTTTTCTAGTTACAGGCTTTCTAGCCTGAATAAGAGTATTAATGACAGAATCTGAGAACCCACGCTTTGATAAAATCAAGCGTTCAATCTCCAAGCAGTCAGTTGGAGTGAGGCCAGATTCGGATGTTCGAACGGACCTTGAACAAGAAGGTCCCGTCTCAAAGGTAGCTTCCATGGTGGAGCCGATGACATATTCACCAGGTCTGCATACCAAGTTCTGCGTGGCCACGCAGGAGCTATCAAGATCACCGAAGCCCTCTCCTGATTGATCCTGGCTACCAGCCTGGGAATGAGAGGAAACGGTGGGAACACATAAGCTAGGTTGAAGGTCCAGGGCGCTACTAGTGAATCTACTAGAGTCGCCTTGGGATCCCTGGATCTGGACCCGTAGCAAGGAACCTTGAAGTTCTGACGAGACGCCATCAGATCCATGTCTGGAATGCCCCATAATTGAGTTATTTGGGCAAAGATTTCCGGATGGAGTTCCCACTCCCCCGGATGAAATGTCCGACGACTCAGAAAATCCGCTTCCCAATTTTCCACTCCTGGGATGTGGATTGCAGACAAGTGGCAGGAGTGAATCTCCGCCCATTGAATTACTTTGGTCACTTCTTCCATCGCCAGGGAACTCCTTGTTCCCCCCTGATGGTTGATATATGCAACAGTCGTCATGTTGTCTGATTGAAACCTTATGAATTTGGCCTTTGCTAGTTGAGGCCAAGCCTTGAGAGCATTGAATATCGCTCTCAGCTCCAGAATGTTTATCGGGAGAAGAGATTCTTCCCGAGACCATAGACCCTGAGCTTTCAGGTGTTTCCAGACCGCGCCCCAGCCCACCAGACTGGCGTCGGTCGTTACAATGACCCACTCTGGTCTGCGGAAGCTCATCCCTTGAGACAGGTTGTCCAGGGTCAGCCACCAACGGAGTGAATCTCTGGTCCTCTGATCTACTTGGATCGTCGGGGACAAGTCTGTATAATCCCCATTCCACTGTCTGAGCATGCACAGTTGTAATGGTCTTAGATGAATTCGCGCAAAAGGAACTATGTCCATTGCCGCAACCATCAAACCTATTACTTCCATGCACTGCGCTATGGAAGGAAGAAGAACAGAATGAAGTACTTGACAAGAGCTTAGAAGTTTCGATTTTCTGGCCTCTGTCAGAAAAATCTTCATTTCTAAGGAGTCTATTATTGTTCCCAAGAAGGGAACTCTTGTTGACGGGAATAGAGAACTTTTTTCTACGTTCACTTTCCACCCGTGAGATCTGAGAAAGGCTAGGACAATGTCCGTATGAGCCTTTGCTTGTGGCAGAGACGACGCTTGAATCAGTATGTCGTCCAAGTAGGGTACTACTGCAATGCCCCTTGGCCTTAGCACCGCTAGAAGGGACCCTAGTACCTTTGTGAAAATTCTTGGAGCAGTGGCTAATCCGAATGGAAGTGCCACAAACTGGTAATGCTTGTCCAGAAAGGCGAATCTTAGGAACCGATGATGTTCCTTGTGGATAGGAATATGTAGATACGCATCCTTTAAATCCACCGTGGTCATGAATTGACCTTCCTGGATGGTAGGAAGAATTGTCCGAATGGTTTCCATTTTGAACGATGGAACCCTGAGAAATTTGTTTAGGATCTTGAGATCCAAAATTGGCCTGAATGTTCCCTCTTTTTTGGGAACTATGAACAGATTGGAGTAAAACCCCATCCCTTGTTCTCCTAATGGAACAGGATGAATCACTCCCATTTTTAACAGGTCTTCTACACAATGTAAGAATGCCTGTCTTTTTATTTGGTCTGAAGACAATTGAGACCTGTGGAACCTTCCCCTTGGGGGTAGTTCCTTGAATTCCAGGAGATAACCTTGAGAAACTATTTCTAGCGCCCAAGGATCCTGAACATCTCTTGCCCAAGCCTGAGCGAAGAGAGAGAATCTGCCCCCCACCAGATCCGGTCCCGGATCGGGGGCCAGCATCTCATGCTGTCTTGGTAGCAGGCTTCTTGGCCTGCTTACCTTTGTTCCAGCCTTGCATCGGTCTCCAGGCTGGCTTGGTTTGAGAAAAATTACCCTCTTGCTTAGAGGATGTAGAATTTGAGGCTGGTCCGTTTCTGCGAAAGGGACGAAAATTTGTTTTATTTTTAGCCTTAAAAGACCTATCCTGAGGAAGGGCGTGGCCCTTTCCCCCAGTGATGTCTGAAATAATCTCTTTCAAGTCAGGGCCAAACAGCGTTTTCCCCTTGAAAGGGATGTTAAGCAATTTGTTCTTGGAGGACACATCCGCTGACCAAGACTTTAGCCAAAGCGCTCTGCGCGCCACAATAGCAAAACCTGAATTTTTCGCCGCTAATCTAGCTAATTGCAAAGTGGCGTCTAAGGTAAAAGAGTTAGCCAATTTAAGTGCTTGAACTCTGTCCATAACCTCCTCATAAGAAGATGCTTTATTGAGCGACTTTTCTAGTTCTTCGAACCAGAAACACGCTGCTGTAGTGACAGGAACAATGCATGAAATTGGTTGTAGAAGGTAACCTTGCTGAACAAACATCTTTTTAAGCAAACCCTCTAATTTTTTATCCATAGGATCTTTGAAAGCACAACTATCTTCTATGGGTATAGTAGTGCGTTTGTTTAGAGTAGAAACCGCCCCCTCGACCTTGGGGACTGTCTGCCATAAGTCCTTCCTGGGGTCGACCATAGGAAATAATTTCTTAAATATAGGGGGAGGGACAAAAGGTATGCCGGGCCTTTCCCATTCTTTATTTACAATGTCCGCCACCCGCTTGGGTATAGGAAAAGCTTCGGGGGGCACCGGGACCTCTAGGAACTTGTCCATCTTACATAATTTCTCTGGAATGACCAAATTGTCACAATCATCCAGAGTAGATAACACCTCCTTAAGCAGAGCGCGGAGATGTTCCAATTTAAATGTAATAACGTCAGGTTCAGCTTGTTGAGAAATTTTTCCTGAATCTGAAATTTCTCCCTCAGACAAAACCTCCCTGGCCCCTTCAGACTGGTGTAAGGGCATGTCAGAACCATTATCATCGGCGTCCTCATGCTCTTCAGTATCTAAAACAGAGCAGTCGCGCTTTCGCTGATAAGTGGGCATTTTGGCTAAAATGTTTTTAATAGAATTATCCATTACAGCCGTTAATTGTTGCATAGTAAGGAGGATTGGCGCACTAGATGCACTAGGGACCTCCTGAGTGGGCAAGACTGGTGTAGACATAGGAGATGATGCAGTACCATGCTTACTCCCCTCACTTAAGGAATCATTTTGGGCAACATTATTATCAGTGGCATCATTGTCCCTACTTTGTTTGTCACATTCATCACATATATTTAAATGGAGAGGAACCTTGGCTTCCGAACATACAGAACATCGTCTATCTGATAGTTCAGACATGTTAATAGGCATAAACTTGATAACAAAGCACAAAAAACGTTTTAAAATAAAACCGTTACTGTCACTTTAAATTTTAAACTGAACACACTTTATTACTGAATATGTGTAAAAGTATGAAGGAATTGTTCAAAATTCACCAAAATTTCACCACAGTGCCTTAAAGCCTTAAAAGTATTGCACACCAAATTTGAAAGCTTTAACTCTTAAAATAACGGGACCGGAGCCGTTTTTACATTTAACCCCTATACAGTCCCTGGTATCTGCTTTGCTGAGACCCAACCAAGCCCAGAGGGGAATACGATACCAAATGACGCCTTCAATAAGCTTTTTCAGTGGATCTGAGCTCCTCACACATGCATCTGCATGCCTTGCTTCTCAAAAACAACTGCGCATTAGTGGCGCGAAAATGAGGCTCTGCCTATGACTAGAAAAGGCCCCCAGTGAAAAAGGTGTCCAATACAGTGCCTGCCGTTTTTTTAACAGAATTCCCAAGATTAAAATAACTCTCCAAAGTTATAAACCATTAAATATGCTTATAAAGTAATCGTTTTAGCCCAGAAAAATGTCTACCAGTCTTTAAAGCCCTTGTGAAGCCCTTTATTCTTATATTGAAAATTAAGAAAATGGCTTACCGGATCCCATAGGGAAAATGACAGCTTCCAGCATTACCAAGTCTTGTTAGAAATGTGTCATACCTCAAGCAGCCAAAGTCTGCTCACTGTTTCCCCCAACTGAAGTTAATTCATCTCAACAGTCCTTTGTGGAAACAGCCATCGATTTTAGTAACGGTTGCTAAAATCATTTTCCTCTTACAAACCGAAATCTTCATCTCTTTTCTGTTTCAGAGTAAATAGTACATACCAGCACTATTTTAAAATAACAAACTCTTGATTGAAGAATAAAAACTACATTTAAACACCAAAAAACTCTGAGCCATCTCCGTGGAGATGTTGCCTGTGCAACGGCAGAGAATGACTGGGGAAGGCGGAGCCTAGGAGGGATCATGTGACCAGCTTTGCTGGGCTCTTTGCCATTTCCTGTTGGGGAAGAGAATAAGAGAATATCCCACAAGTAAGGATGACGCCGTGGACCGGACACACCTATGTTGGAGAAAAAGCTGGAGAACACTTCCGGATGGAGTTCCCACTCCCGGAAGAAAAGTCTGCCTGCTCATAAAATCTGCCTCCCAGTTGTTCCACCCCTTGGATGTGGAACGCCAACAAGAATGGGCCTCCGCCCACTGAATAAATTTGGATACCTCTGTCAATTGCTAAGGAACTCCTTGTTCCTTCCTGAAGATTGATGTAAGTCACTGACATCATTGTAATCGACTGGAACCTGAAAAACTGGACCAAGGCCAACTGAGGCCAGGCCAGAAGACATTGTATTCAAACAGTGAGAGTACAAATACCTTGGCTCCGAGTACACCTAAGCTGACTTCCACGCCTATCAAAGTTACATCAAGATCAGAAGAGGAAATGGGAGCTAGATCAAAAAACGGGGATGCGACATCAAAACCAGCAGAAGTAAGCAAAGCACCTATTACTCCCCAGACGCCAAGGTATCCAAGTCGCCAGAAGTTCAAGAACAACAAAAACAACAAGAATTAAAGATCATCAATCTTTCGGACTATGCATTAAATGAGTTTGAGAAAGCAGTGTTAACTAAAGGTCTGGGCTTTTCACCGACACAGGACTTTAATCTTTTTGATACCATCTTGGACTTAAATAAATTTGTCCGTAAGATAACATTAAAGAAACAATTTAGCAAAGATCCAACATTGGTTTGTGATGAGAGTCCACTGGATCCTTCTGTAGTTGTGTCTTTGAATGAAAAATGTAATTTCTCAGAATTGTGCGATATTGCTCTATTATGTGATCTATATGTGGAAAGTGAGAGTGAGTCTAATAAAACCAAACAGGTTGTTGAGAGTCTAAAAAAAAGTACCTTTTATCCTGTGAACTCTCGCACAGACCTCATAGAGGTTTTTCATGCTATAGATGAACAGGATTTGACTGAATTAGCTGAGAAAAATTCAAAGATTGGTCCCAACAAACATAGATATAAAAATTTGAACAGGAGGGAATGGAGTGCGCTAAACAAAATAATTAACAACAGAAACCTAGTGGTAGTGGATTCTGATAAGGGAGGCTCTATTGTTATTTTAAACAAGGAACAATACCTTCGTGAAGCTATGAGACAGTTGTGATACAGATACCTACAAAAAATTAACTTTCAATCCCACAACCAAATTCCAAAGGGAACTTTCTTCATTATTGGATGATGGCAGAGAAAAAACATAATTTATGTAAGAACTTACCTGATAAATTCATTTTTTTCATATTAGCAAGAGTCCATGAGCTAGTGACGTATGGGATATACATTCCTACCAGGAGGGGCAAAGTTTCCCAAACCTCAAAATGCCTATAAATACACCCCTCACCACACCCACGAATCAGTTTAACGCATAGCCAAGAAGTGGGGTGATAAGAAAAAAGTGCGAAAGCATAAAAAATAAGGAATTGGAATAATTGTGCTTTATACAAAAAAATCATAACCACCACAAAAAGGGTGGGCCTCATGGACTCTTGCTAATATGAAAGAAATGAATTTATCAGGTAAGTTCTTACATAAATTATGTTTTCTTTCATGTAATTAGCAAGAGTCCATGAGCTAGTGACGTATGGGATAATGACTACCCAAGATGTGGATCTTCCACGCAAGAGTCACTAGAGAGGGAGGGATAAAATAAAGACAGCCAATTCCGCTGAAAATAATCCACACCCAAAATAAAGTTTAAATCTTATAATGAAAAAAACTGAAATTATAAGCAGAAGAATCAAACTGAAACAGCTGCCTGAAGTACTTTTCTACCAAAGACTGCTTCAGAAGAAGAAAAAACATAAAAATGGTAGAATTTAGTAAAAGTATGCAAAGAAGACCAAGTTGCTGCTTTGCAAATCTGATCAACCGAAGCTTCATTCCTAAACGCCCAGGAAGTAGAAACTGACCTAGTAGAATGAGCTGTAATCCTTTGAGGCGGAGTTTTACCCGACTCGACAGAAGCATGATGAATTAAAGATTTCAACCAAGATGCCAAAGAAATGGCAGAGGCCTTCTGACCTTTACTAGGACCGGAAAAGATAACAAATAGACTAGAAGTCTTTCGGAAATTCTTAGTAGCTTCAAAATAATATTTAAAAGCTCTAACTACATCCAAAGAATGCAATGATCTCTCCTTAGAATTCTTAGGATTAGGACATAATGAAGGAACCACAATTTCTCTACTAATGTTGTTAGAATTCACAA